>NW_007068415.1:497469-546619 GCF_000164805.1 Carlito syrichta | reverse complement strand
AACGGTAGTAATATCTGTCTGGGGATGGGGAAACACCCCTTATCAACAAGGGTGCCTGAACGAAGCATATTTGTACCCCACAATATCAAAATAAAAAATATTGATATATAAAAAAATAAAATAAAATAATTTAAGGTGGCCATTTTTTGTCTCGTAGGAAGTGTATGTATTAATTTTTGGTGATATTAAAGATTTTAGTTTATCAACTTTATAGCATAAGAGTCTCTCCTTTGTACCTCAGGTTTTAATATATGATAGCTTCTATTTATTGAGTACTAACACACACATCCTATTTGATGTTAACCTTATAATAAACATGATATATGCACTATTGTAATCTTGCTGTATAGTTGAGAACATTAAAGTAAAAGATATTAATAATATGTTCCTTCTCACACACCTATTAAGTGGCAGAGCTGTTTTCACTATATTATGCTTGCTAAGCTACTTTTATAGCAGTGAAAAATAATTGCTAAATATGTAAAGGAAAGTTCGCATAGAGCCATAAAGCAATCAAGTTAGGGTTACAAAGTTTGATGTTTGATTTATAGACAATTTATTGGTAAACAAAGTGATTGAATTCAACAGAATTCAGTTCTCAGTTGAAGAGGTACTGTTTGCGTTCCCTATTTACATGATGTCCTAATGTATTTAGCTTTTTGTGTGTGTATGTATGGGATTTTAGAATAGATTACAGCTAGACTAGACTAGTCTAGATTCGTTTTAGGAACTGTCCTTTTTTTTGTTTTGTTTTTGTTCTTTCCTCTCTATCTGTCCCTTTCCAGTCCTGACTCTTTCCTGAGTTTCTGCATAGGTGGTATAATAGTATTTATCGTTGAGTGAATAAGGTAAATGATGATAGGTTAACTGATGATAGGAATCCCACAGTGGAATTATATGGATTGGCCAGGATCCCTGCCATATCTTTAGCCAAAGTCTACTAATATTTAAGGGTCAGGTAGTGTTGAGTTAAGTTACCAATTTTTAAGAATTAGATGATGATATATACTTGTATACCTGCCATGCAGAAAGACAACTTTTGTGGCCAGAGAGTCAGTGTCTCTTTCAAAGTATCATAATGAATGGAGATGATTTAGTGAACCTAATTATAAATCTTGATACAACCTTGAAAATGCTTGAAAATGATTTTTTCTACAACATCGTTTGCCTGCTCTCTGCCTCACATTGTGTAAGAACTAGAGGCTCACAGACATGAGATAACTGCTTTCTGTGAAGAGTGAACTCACACTCAGTGATTTTGAGGGAGAATGAATTGAGCATAATGTGACCAATGTCATAATAGTATAAGCTTACAGAACCAGTTAGTGGCATGGGCTATTTTGTCTTCTGTCAAATTGTATTTCTGTTTAGAACAGTGTTTCTCAAAGAGTCACTGAATCCATATATCTAATGTCTCTAAAATATTACCCTGTAGAAGAGTGTTTTAAACTTTTATCCAATGAAAAGGTATGACATAGTAAACATGTAGCTTTCCAGCACTGTGTATAAAATCAGAATCTTTGGGTGGTAAAGGGTTTGCATGAGGTCCAGGTTAGCTGAAAAATCTCAACAGGCAATTTTTTCAGGTAGACAGATGTAGAGCTGCTGTGCAAATTATATTGAGGTAGACAACCTTTTCTTTTATTATTCTTTGCTGTAAAGCCAAAAATAGTTTTGATAATTATCAGTTGTGTATTATTTACTTTCACTACTGCTAGAGGGAGTTTTGCTGTTCTAACCAGATGATATCTCCTTTACCCTGGCTTCTGTATTACAAGAGTCTGCCAATTGATTTGGAGCTAATTACATCTCTGAAGATTAGACTTGGAGCTTTGTGGTTAATTTTAAAGCATTTCCTGAATATGGCAGACCCAGGCTGAAACCTATCCAGAAGCCATGATCCAAAAGTTTTGTTTTTCACTTGGCTACAAATAGAAAAATAAATGATGACTGGCTTGATTTCTGCAAGTATTATTTCGATGTTTGGCATATATTATATTCCTTTAATGTTTATGCTAGAAAGAAAAATAGTGCTATGAGATTTTTATTTTACAAAATCTGGCATAAAATCAATTGCAACAAAATGATAACTATAATAAATAAGTAACCTGAATCCACTCATTGCACCTTATACGGTATAAGATTTATTTGTGGTTTGGCCTAATATAATCACAAATTAATGTTTTACTATTAATTTAGATAATTTTATAATTTCAGTATTTATAGAAGTGTTAAGATATTTAAATAGTCCTAAATAACTAAACTACATAATAGTATTTGGTCAATCTATTTATAAGCAATTCTAATTAAAGTATATATTAAGAGTTATATATTACAGAACTTGTGTGAGGTATTGTCTGGACGTAAACTGTTTCCCCCTATACATGACATCTTTCTGCTTCAGGGAATGGCCTCTGACCAAGGTTGGTCTCTGAAGTGTATGCATATTCCTAGTAATGAGTCATGGGATGCAGGTGACTAAGCAAGGCTGAAAACAATGTCACTCTTAAATCAATGTAATTGAACACACCAGATAGGAATTTGAATGATTAGCTTGATTGTGCCTTGATTATAAAACTGTTTGCTATAGTGCCCCAAGCCATGGATTCTTCACCGACCTGACCTGCCACCATTGGTGCCTCCCATAAATTCTAGTAAACTGATGTGTATTCCTGCAGGACTTCTAGGTGATTTCTTTGAAATATGTAAACATTGTGTGTAAACCCTCTCAGATTTGGAGTTACCATGTTATTGTTTTGTTTCTCTTGAGAAACAAACTCCTTTTTTATTCTTCTCTATGAACTTAAGTAGATGGACTGGGACTAAGCTATTTTATCAGGGTTTGTTAGAATTTTTCAGTGCTAGAATATAGTATTTCCCTAAATTTAAATTGAATTATCTTAAACATTTTTTTGTGTGTCTTAGAATCAATTTGGGATTGCCCTCCTAGGGAAAAAAAAGAAAAATTGAGAAAAAGAAAGACAATGGTTGTAATTATGTGTTCATGTTTTATGTCATTAAACAAAAGTAGGACCATATTTTAGCAAGCATAAATAAAACTTAACAACAGTATTTAGTCATCTCTGTAAGAGTGGGCTTGCTAACCCATAGCACCATAGTGAGAAGGGATCTGCAGTTTCCTTGCTTAAGTGATTGTTTAGAATCATTCAAACTGCATGAGTAATGTCTGTGAAGAAAGACTAATGGTATCTTGATAGAGAGAAGGAACAGTTAGTTGTCTGTTTACAAATAAGGTCTTTTTTATGACTTGAGCCCAGGAATTCAAGATTATAATGAGCTGTGATCATGCCTGCTATACTCCAGCCCTTCAACTGGGGTGACAGAATGTGACCTTGTCTCTATACATTTAAAATACATACATACATACATACATACATACATACTAAATGGTAGGAATCCCAAGAATCTTAGAATAGAAGAACTTGGTAAAATAATCCTAGCAGTAGTGCAGCCATTTTGTCTCATCCTTAGCCCTGTTATGTATTGCTGAGCCTCTCTGCAAACCAACCTTTTCTTTTACCTCTTAACCATTAGCAGGAAGTAAAATCGAAGTTAGGACTTGGTAATTATTTCTAGCTCCATAAGCATGTCTAGTCCTAATTGTTCTTCTAGGCATCTGTGTTTCCAGCAATGAGGTATTATCAGTCTTCCATAACCAGCCTCCAGCCCACCACCTGGAGTCATGAGATACCAGTGCCTGGGGATGTCTATAAACAAGACTTTTGTGACTTCCCTGTATCTACATGAAAGAATACAACTTCCAGACTTTTCCCTTAGTGAAAAGAGTCTTAAATATACTCAACCTCTCAGCCTTGGGACCACACTTGACTATTCTGTGACGGCCCCTTTCTGACTGTGGAAAGTGAGTAATAAACTTTGCTTCTTTTTTCTTTGCAATTATTTGCATCATTGCTGTGGCACTGGCCCACCTTGCCTCCGTTTACCCTTTGACATCCATCCATACATATATAATTTGGGACTGAAAGGGGGGTCTTAGAAGCGACTTCGGTGTTGTTCCCCTGAAATTCTGTCCTCCTCCAGACATTCTAAAACTCTCAGCAAAGCATTTCTCATATACCATTGACCTTAACTGATTTGGTTGTTCAATCCAAACCATCACTTAAAAGGGTCCCAGATTTCTTCTAAGATATATCATTCTTCCCATGACCCTGGTGGAATTTCTCTTTGGTGGTCAACCTGCATGCAGCCTATTAGGAAGAAGAAACAATTTCAACATCGGATGAACACTTACATATTTTGAAACAATACACACCAAATAATTGCTAAAGTTCAGATCAGTTTATTAAAGTGATTGCTCTGATTGGGAAAATGAATAAGGTGAACTTCAGGTGATTTGTAATACTTTCATTTCTTATGTTAATAGTTATAAAGCAAATATAAAGGTGAATTCTGGGTGGTATTTTCCAGACAGTTTCTATGCTTTCCAGTATTTAGTCTCCAAGAAAAACCCAAATGAATAATAAGACCTGTTGCTAAATTTTGTCATTGGCTAGTGACACTATTTTTAGAATTCTTCCTGTTCTTTCAGATGTTTACATTATTGATAAAATCAGTACTTTTAAAAAGTGTATTCTTCATGTGGTAGGTTCCATTGAAATAAAGTAAAACTAGCAAAGGTTGTATGTTGTAACCATTGAGAAAGCATCTTTCAAACACTGACCACATGATATTATATGTGTGTATATAATATGTAGTATATGGTGTATGAATATAAGGTCTCTTTAGAAGTAGGAACTATGTCTTCTATTTTTATTCCCAGACACTTGCACATAGCAAGTCTTAGCAAATGTTTATTTTAAAATGTTTATTATTTATTGAATAAAAACAAACATGCACTAGATTTCTTGTCCTAGAGATGCTTTTTCTTCTAGTCAGGATGTCTATTTAGCTAGTTACCACAGTTATCAAATGTTAAAATGTGTCAATATTAACTCATCCTGGTTAATCTATTTATACCTTATAACCTTTAAACTTCAAATCCCAGTTTCCAGCCTGGCTTCTTTAATTCAGCAGTCCTCAACTTTTTTGGCATCAGGGACTAGTTTCGTAGAAGACATTTTTTCCACAGAAGCGGGGGTGGATCATCAGGCATTAGATTCTCATAAGGAGTGTGCAACCTAGATCCCTTGCATATGCAATTCACAATAGTGTTCGCGATCCTATGAGAATTTAATGCAGCTACTGATTTGACAGCCGACAGAGCTCTATTCGCCTGCCGCCCCTCACTTCCTTCTGTGTGGCCTTGGTCCTTGTCGGCTATGGACCAGTACTGGTCTGTGGCTCCAGGGGCTTGGGGACTTTTGCTTTAACTAATAGAGTAGAGCCTTTTCAAAGTACCGATAATGTTTCTTTACAGAAGAATTTTAAGCAATATGTGTGTATATTAGATGTGATTTATTAAAAACATATAGAGCAATTTCTCTACACATTAAGATGTTCATAATAAAGTCCTTGTTCACTAGGATACATAGCAAATTGTTAGAAGGCTTTGTTAGAATTCTGCTGGACATTGGCATTTATATGAATTTAAATAAACTGAATTATTCTCCATTGTTTGGTTAAGGTTATTGGAAAAAGAAGAACATTTTACCTTTGAGGTGGAATATTATACTAAATATTCATGGAGATATTATGTTATTCTGTCTATTGAGGTCTTCCTGACTTCCTATCAGCATAAGAAATGTTGAAGAAATGTCAGATCTTACTCTCCCCTGCCCTGCCCTTCAGGAAATAAGGTGAAAAGGCAAAGCACAATGATCTGCTTTCCTTTCTCATTCCAATTATGGTAAAGACAAAATAAAATAGAGTTCATTCTCTTGACTGCTATATTAAACTGTCATATTCCCTGAATTGTGAATGCTTTTGGCTACAGACATGAGCTTTTCTGCACGTCAAAATACAGTGAAAACTTAGGGACCACTAAGCTGTTTTCATTCATTTCACTCTTATTTTCATGCCAAAGTGGTCATCTGTGATTAGCGTTTTAACAAAGTGTACTCTGTGGAGTTCTGCTTGTAAGATTCAAAAGGAAGTAGATATCTAGCATAATAAACAGGAAACACAAGATGGAAAAATATCCTAGATGCTGACAATGTGATATTCATCGCCTAAAATTTTAGTTGTTTACATTATTACATACATAGTTAGTGAAAAGCAGCACCAGAACTGGAAACCATGTCTGTCTGGTGTAAAAGTGCCTGTTCATTATGACATAGCCCCAGAGTAATTGATTGTTACCTGTACACTTTTCTCTAGAACATATGAGTCTGTTCATTCATCTAAGTCAGCTATTTTCAGTAGGTATTGTTAGACCATTCAAGTGATTATTATGATCCTTTTGATATGTTAAGAACCTTTTCAATGAAGATAGGTAGAGCTCTCAGATGATAATTAAGTTGTCAACATAGGCATAATACAAGAATTTGCTAGGCTTACTGGGTGTTAATTGAACATTAATCACATAACACATACATATTTTATTTGGATTAGTCTGTTGAAAATCTTGATATATACTAGCCAAATAAATTGTTTTGGAATTTAGTGATATTTGTTTAAATTGTGTTTCTAAGTCAAATCTTGATATTTAAACATGAGTATCAAAATTATTGGAGTCTAACAGAACTGTCATATCATCCCTGATGGTTTCCTTTCATAGCTATCAAAAGAAAATTCCTTATAATTAAATATTTCAGAAAATTACTTTTATGTTTAATATGCAATTAATTTATAGTCCAGGAAGCAGATTATTTACAGGTTTGGAAGAGAGTCTATTTTCAAGAGAAATATATGTATATATTAATCAGGATAACAGAACTATATTTCTATATGTGCTATAGTTTTACTGCTTTTAAACTAGACTTTTATATCACCTGACAGAATTCAATGACAGTGGAAAAGATAAAGATATGACAAAAAGTGAAGGTTGAGAATGAATAGGCCTTCAAGGGAGCTGATCTTTCTCTGATCTGATAAAACCTCTTCATTCTCTTTTTTTTCCATGCAGACATCAAAAGCTTTTTTACTGATTAGCAATAATCTCTCAGAATTTGAGGACAAGACTTTTGTAAAGGTGTTTTCCAAATAACATATTACATAATTTTTTTTGTTTCTGCTGTTTTTGGTTTTGGTCTTTAGCAATATCTAAAATTATGCTGGGAAATTTTTTATTAATCTGAAATATGATTTTTACCAGTGTTTTGATACTATTTTGTCTTCATATATACTATGATAACACTTTCTATGAGTCTTATAGAAAATTAAAGAATGATCTTGTGGAATGAGTATAAGGTCTGGAGTCAGAAGGCTTAGGGTCAAGTCTCTTTTATTAAAGTTTTGAGTCGTTAGGATCTTTAAAATTATTTTCTATTTTAAATGCTCAAATAATTGGTAAATATAGATGTCAGTAGTATTAACACATCTATCACTTTGTATATATACTTATTCTATTTGGAAAGAATTTTCTTATATACTTGGACTATCTCATTTATAATAAAACCATTTAATGAATCTTTCTGGTTTATGAGCAGAATTAAACATCAAATTTTTCTCATAGATATTCATGGTGAGCCAGGTTCTTTGCTTTATCGGGACTCAATCTGGTTTTAGTGCTTTATACTAATTGTATGATGCTACAAATGAAATTAGACACTTTTTTTTGAAGTAAGTTACTGTTACAGGATATATTTGTATAGGTAACTGTGGAAACAGGGATGTTCTGCTGAACAAATATTCACATTTTATTAGATATAGATTTTATCAGTTTTAACACAATTCACCTATGGCATTTAATAGTAGATCATGAGCTTTTAAAATAAAATGTCACTTAACCAGAAGAGAAGTTAGAGACTTAAAGTGTCTAGAAGGCATGCCAATTTTCTATAAATAATGACCAACTGGACTTTTGCCCCATCAATGACTGTTGGCACTAGTCCCAAGATCAAATATCTAAAATTCAATTTATATGCTTTCTCATGAAATTTGCTAGGTAAAAAGCATTTTATTAATTTAGTCATGAACAATGAAAGTAACAGTGTTTTTCATGATTATGTATTTTTAGAATTCTGAGCTGAGGATGTTAAATTTAACATCTTTTGAGCTTTAAACCAACCTTTTAAAATACATGTCTTTTTTATTTACATAATGCCATATCTTTAGGTTTCTAAAATATTTTCAGAATTTTGCAATACATGACATTTCCCTTGTAAAATTAATATTAGAAACATATACACATATATATACATATATATACGTGTATAAATAATAAAGCTGAGTTAGATGCTTTCCTGGAAGAATTGTCTTACAGTTTGTTGCCATTGTTAGTCTGTTTCTCTGGAAATAGTGAACTGTGGTGATTACCACAATTATAGCTCATTACACATGGATTATGTTCATATCATGTGACTCTGGGGCAGATCAGTTCAGTTGAATTTTCTCATGTACTCCAGAGGAAAGGGCTTTGTAGAGTTACAGCAGGTACCTGCCTTGAAAACTGAACAGTGAATGGGCTACAATCAAAGTCGAACATCAACCAATCAGAGCTGCCTTATTTGCATGGTGGGAACCCGGCTGCCTGACATAACCCTGATTCTAAGGAAAAAGAAGACAGCTCCAAACAAAACAACCTCAAGCCCCTGGCTTGGCACAGAGAGCTCCCTTGTTGCTGTCCCGCCCTCTGTTGTTGCTTTGCAGTGCACTCAATAAACCTGTGTTCTATTCTGATCTGACTTATGTGAATTTTTTCACCTGCGACTCTGCCACCTGGTCGTTGAGATCAAGGTAATGGGTTCGAGGCCTGTATGGGCCGCTAAATGTCGTGGGTAATGACCAGATGGCTAGAGTCATGAGTGGTGAAATAATTCACCCAAGTCCGACTAGAATAGAAAAACAAGTTTAGAGTATGCTGTAAGAGAGATATGGGCAGGACAACCATAAGAGAGCTGTTTGTGCCGAGATTTGAGATTGTTTTGTTGGAAGCTATTCTCGTTTTGGTTAGGATGAGGGTTCCTGCCCGGTTTTGGTCATACTAATGAGGCAGTTCTGATTGACTGATGTTCGATTTTGATTGTAGCCCATCCATTAATAGTTGGAGGTCAACATAAGGTGGCCCTTGTCATATAAAATGGCTGCCACAATTATTAGGTCCTTTTAAACTCCATTTCTGCCTAGTAGCTGATAACCAAAACCATTGTCATTTAAGTACACTATGGATAATTTTCCTTTAAGTTTAGCTTAGGGATTTTTAAAATGGGATCTCCCATTAGGCAATATTTTATAGTCATTGGTAATACCAGTGTTAGAAAAACGAGCAGGTTATAATAAATTACAGCAATAGAAGCCAATAAAGTAATATAAAAAATGGTCTAAAAGGGTGGTAATATTATTCAGGGTAGACTAGACGTCCATAGGAAGAGCACATATTGAGGAGTAGTTTGTAATGAAAGATTAAAAACAACTTAGACAAAAAGACCACGCTGAGATTTATGTTATCAAAAACCTAACCTGATAATTTCTGTCTCTTGATAAAGGAGTTTAGTACATTAAAATTTATTATATTTGCTTTTGTTTGTCCAATTCTATCTCTGGCTTCTAGTTACGTAGGGTAGGCCACAGATAAATTCAGTACTGAACTGTTTTCTCAAGGAGACACAGGGTGCAAGCAGAATCATTACTCTTCAGAGTTGATAACTGACATATATGTTGCTTATTGTATGCCAGGCACTGTTCAAAGCAGATTATGTCTAATAACACATTGAATCCTTTCAACAAGCCATGAGGCAGGCTTTCACATTAATCACAGGAGAAAATAGAAGAAGAGACTTAACTTTCTCAAGGTTGTACAGCTAGTCGACTGCAAGAGCTGGTATTCAAACCCAGATAACTTGGTTCCCCTCTCTGTGTTCTAAGTCATTCAATGTTACTGTCTTGTAAAAGCTTATCACATAAAGAACATCATTTGGTAAAACCGGAAAATTCAAAAGAAGAGTATGTATACAAACTACTTGAAGGGGGGAGTTTATCTACAAAAAGTGATTAGTAGACTGACCCGATGGATGTTATCACCAACGGAACCTAATGGAATATCACTTTGAAAGTGATAAAGAAAATAAGCTTAGATTCTTAGCTACTTTATCATACAAGAGTGAAGGTGAAATAAAGCTGTTTTCAGATGTACAAATCCTCTATCATAGAAATACTAAGAAATATTAAGAAAGAAATACTAAGTATGTGCTTCAGTAAAAAGGAAGTTTATTACCGTTTTGCAGCTTTTGGTAAAAACTAACTGTGCAGTTAAAAAGGTGCCTAGTATAGTGTTTAGCACATACTTATTAAACTCTTAATGTGATTTCACTTACAGAAATACATGGTATAAAGTTATTCACTAAAAATACAATTCTACTGAAATTAATATACTCTCGTGGTTAAAACTTTTTCTAGAAACTGAAATATTAGTCATTGAAAGAAAGCACTCAGGGAGGACACTACTGCTGATGATGGCAGAGGTAATAAACTCAATGTGTGTATTTACTCTTTAGCAATATAAATACATAGTAGTCTCAATGCTATTAAGACTACTATGTATTTATATTGCTAAAGAGTAAATACACACATATCAACTTTAGTAGGTTAGATTACTAAATGATTTAGAATTCATGAATCATAGTAATAAGACTCCTCTTCTTTTTATGTCCTCATAATTGATTAGAACACCCAAGCACTTTGTATAACAATTACAGATTCATATGGTCATTTGAATTCTGAGATTTATTGTTTGTTTTTCAGCGCCTGGCTTTGGAAGCAGAGAAGGTTCAAGCAGCCCACCAATGGAGAGAGGATTTTGCAGTAAGAACCTTTTCTAACTACTTGATTTAAGTAGCTTGTCATTTTGTGTTTGGACAATTATGTTCACATTAAAATATTTTTTAGTGATGGAGTCTTATGGTATTATGGGACTAAAAAGCAACCATACTTTGTTGCTTTTTTATTTTTTTAATTGCTTTTGAGTAATGAGGACCAATTAAGTTAGTCAAAATGTATTTGTTCATGTTCCATGTTTTTAGAAAAATTCCCTTGAAACATTCTTTCATACTTAAAGGTACAGTATTTATAAAATACATTAGCATTAAATGGCAACATCTGAATAATCTCTGTAAGTATTATGAATTACTAGTTAAAAAACTAGTTGCCTTTAACTACTTTGAGTTTGTAAGAAGTGGTGTACTTTATTATAATCACCTTGGTGGTGGGCACTATGATTAAAGTAAGAATGAATGTATTAAACCTCTTAAAATTTAATTTGCTTCACTTTATCTAGAAGTAATCTTTCTTTTATTCTACCCTATTTTTTAAAATGCTGTCTGACATTAGCTTTTCCATGTTTTAAAAATACACTTGTTTCGTCCTCTATGAGTCACTAGTTTATATAAATAGCTGAAATTATCCTTGTGATAGGGTCTACCTATCTATTATCTATCTACCCTCTCATAGGCAAGGGGCACAGTGCAAAAGTCTGTCCTTAATAGTCAGCTAAGGTAATTCTGTTACATATTTGAATCATTATATTTATAGGAAAAATCTCTTTAGTTTCAAATCACAGAAATATTCCAGGCAACTAATTTTGGGAATGTAACCTACCTCCTACCCTCTCACCCCACCCCCCAGCATGGCACACATTTAAAACAGGATTAGAATGCAAGTGGCAACTTGATTGTACCCTGATATTTTGCAAAAGAAAAGTCTCAGTGGGAAGGTTTGAAAGTTGTGCTTCAATAAAACACTAAACTGAGATTTAGGAATTATCACTTCTACTTTGTGTTTGTATGATTGTATTAAATATCAAAGGAAAGTACACTGAGTGATATTTCATTAACTTATATGATAATAGATAACCTGATTTAATGCATCTGATATCATTTATTTTTACTATCTTGTCCACTAACTTTTAATTTGTAAACAGTCTACGAAGGAGAGACTCTACTTGATAACTGTCAGTTTGTTTGATTCTCTAAGTTGACCATATGAACTGAGTCATTGGTGTCATGTAGGTAACAATTTTGTCCAGAGCTTTTATCTTAAGTTGCTTTATAAAGATCAATTTGCCATCCACAATATACAAAAAAAATAGTGATTAAGTTAAAAATATCTGCTCCTTGAGCATTGAACAAATTGTAAGCTCATCCAATGAAGGAATTTACAATGTAGTTAGCTGTTTTTAGATAAAAACTTGACATTTCTTGTTTTCTCAATTAAAGGAAAAACAACCTCAGCAAACCAAATATAGCTAAATAAATGTCCTTTGATTAACTTCCCCCAATATAGAGGGGGCATGGTAAAAGCAGTGCAAAGTTATACTACACTGTGCATGATAAATTATACAATGTACACTTAGAGCATGTATTCTGCCTAGCACACTTGGTATTGTTTTAGTTAGAATCTTTAGAAATTTGGAGAACTCAAAGATCATTAAGGACAATCAGCTTTTATAATATATAGATTTTATATCTGCTGCTCAAAATAAGCTTCTTTCTTTGCATTTAATTCATTTGGGAGTATTTTAAGTAATCATTCATTAGTAATGTTTTTTTCAAAGTTCTAAAGAGCAATAATGCAGAAAAGAATAACTTGGCAAGTAGGGTTGTAGTAAAGCCTTTATATCATTGATGCTGTTTTATTTAACTATTATTTGTTGCTGTATATACCTAAGGTTTTCCTTTCCAGGTGTATTGTAAAATCTTTAATATTGAACTCATTAACACTAAATTAACATTTGGCATTTTTTTTTCCTTATAGAAGTAATGGGTGACTATAACTTAACATAAACTTAATAGAAAAACACTTACTGCAAGTTAGCTATTACCACATTTTTATTGAATCCAAACCATCATCAATTATAAGGCATTCTGCCATTTTATTTTATTTATTTCTAAGAAAAATAAAGCCATTTCAATTATGATGCACCAGCAATTTTAAGCTATATTCTTATTTGTGAGATGTCAAAATGTGACAAAAATTTATCTCAAAATCTACTCAGTGCCTGTATTCAAGTAGCAGCACTGCTAAAAAAAAAAGTAATGAAAGAGGACATTGCTAAATCTTATATGGTTAAATAGAAAATAAATTATTTGCCCAGTATGTGTTAGGAGTTCTTAGCAAACAGTGGTCACTATGTGGGAGAATTCTTGAACAAACTCAACTTTTGATTTCCCTCTAGATTACCTCATGCTTTATTTAAGGCCTATGAACATATTGATTGGCATCCAAAGAGACCATTAAATGGAAAACAAGTTAGGCTACTTTAGAGTCCTGTCAACTCATTTCTTAAGTTCCCTTCTTGAAGGATTGTGAATCATGTTGAGAACACACACATGTCACAATTTGCACACTGACAACTGATATTTTTCATATCTTACCATGTCAGTCATATATTAATCTCAACAGTAGCCCTTTTCTCTGAAGTACCATCGTGTGATAAAATGTTTAGACAGTATCAATTCTTTAGTGCTTGGAGAACAGAACTTGAATGAAGATTGCTTAAACTTGAGACTCAAATAGGTAAAAAACACAAACGTAAGACATACAAACCCTTTTTTTCCTGATAAGTTAGATAGTGCTTTAATTCATAGACACAAGGTTAAATAAACCCTTCAACACCAAAATACAATTCAAATTAATGTTTGAAAATTAGACCTCATTAACATTCAGTTTCTTCTTTTTTTTGCAAATGCACACAAAACAATTTCAATGTTATCAGTATTTTAACCACAAACATTCAACAATATTTAATTTGAAGTTAAATGCTACCATCTTTCAAAAGATCTTTCTATTAAACTTTATAATTCTTTTATATTTTAAGGTATTTAACTATGTGCATCTGTGTGATAGTTCTTTAATGCCATCCTTTAATAATTTAGCACTAAGATGATTTAGAGGCAGAAATAATTTCCTAAAAGGTACATTAACATTTCAAAAAGAAATGTAATATTCTGATTCTTCCCTCAAGTATAAGTAGGCAAGCTTCATTAATATTACTTAGGCAAAATGTTGATTAACATTCCCTACTGTGTAATGTAGAAAAATCTCATGAACAATAAGAACAAAAGGCAACACACTAATATTCTGGCAACAACAAGGGGCTCAGGCAATTCACACTCTCCCTCAGCTCCATTCAATTCCCAACTGAATATACAATTCAGGGAACAAAGGGCATACACTCTAAATGGATTAAGATTTATGCGGTCATGCATTTACAAGTTCAGACCAATATTTGTAAATAAACTATGTCTACCAGCTGCCTTTCAGGTCTCCATGCACCTTATGGGTGTTAAACGTGACATTTCTTGTCATCTATGATGGACAAATTATTTTATTAAAGGCAGGTGGGAGAAGGAAAACAGAGCTTGGAAAACTAATTGTTCCACATGAAATAATTGCTATTATTTCTACCAAACAGATCTTTTTCAATTTCATTTGAAATCTCATTTGATTGTACTGCAATGGTTGGTTAACTAAAGTAATTTTGTTTCCAACTAAGCCTGCGATATTAATTGTACTTACACATGTATAAACATAAGGGTTGCCTAATTTGTATTTTAATAAGTAGGATCTTTATGGATGGCTTATTAGCACCAGCTTGTTATTGTGCAGAGTGAGAACAGACGTCTAGAAATTGGCCAGTAAATAAAACATTTGAAAAGCCCTTTTTAGCTTTAGCTTCACAGAGTAAATTAGAAGGTGAAAATTTTTCTAGTGAAGTTGAATGTTACTGGATGTCAATCAGACTAATTCTGCAGTATAGCTCTAATTATATAATTTTAAAAATTACTTTGCCAAATCATATCTTGAAGTGTCGCTATTATTTTAAATTTTGTGTAAAATTAATAGACACTGGCATTATGTATTTAATCATTTCATCTATCCTTACTCATTACATGAAATTGCATTACTCTTGTTGATTGTAGCAAAACAATTGTGAATATGTGCAATGGAAAAAGACACTGTGTGTATTTTGGTACAATGTCAAAGATAAACATAAATACAGTTACTTGATATGAAATTTGGATATGAAAGAACTGACTTTTAGGGGGAAAATGAGAGATATTCTGTCTTAATGATAAATGAACGAAGATCATCTAATGATTTTATGCTCTGACTTCATTTAGTCTTAGTTTCTACCTTTGGTTGAAAAGCCTTTTTGGAATCAAGAGCTTGCATAATTTTAATGTTTTTGGAATGTTTCTGCGATGTAGGGAAAGAAACAATGTTTTATCATTGCTTCTTCCTTTTTTTTTTTTTTTGAGTTGGAGTCTCACTCTGTTGCCCAGACTGGAGTGCAGTGGCCTGGCCACCACAGCCTCAACCTGCTGGGCTCCGGCAATCCTTCTGCCTTAGCCTTCCAAGTAGCTGGAATTACAGGCATGTGCTACCACGCCCGGCTGATTTTTTTATTTATTGTAGAGATGAGATCTCGCTGCCCAGGCGGATCTCGAACCCGCAGGCTCAGGCAATCCACTCACCTCAGCCTCCCAAAGGTACAGGATTACAGGCTGAGCCATCAAGTCCAGCTGGCTTCTTTTTAAGAGTCTTACGACTCTATCCTCATCATCAAGATAGATTAAAAGAAGGCAAAATGAAAGTTTGATTTACCTAAAACCAAATTTGGGAAACCAACTTGATGGGAGTCAGGCTTATTTATGGTATCCTGCCATTTTGTTCATGCACATATATAAATGCCCATAGTAAGAGTATTATAACACTCCAGAGTAGAAAATAATAAGCATAGACTTTAAATGACTAGTTATCCTGAATGATAATCCTTATCTTTTGTTTCTTATAGTGAAAAGAAAATAAAAATATTAACAATTAATTACCTAGCCTAAAATATTGGTTTACTTTTAATATTTTTTATTATTTCCCAATACTCTTCCTGACCTCACTTTCTATTATTTCTGTTAAAGCCAAAGTCACAATAGTACATGAAAGTGCAGGAGAAGCCCATGCAGTATGACACCATGATGGCATGTTCTGTGGTCATGCAAACTTAGGTATCAGTGGGTCTGGATAAATTTCTGTCTTTCTTATCCTCCTCTCTCCCCTTGGGAAGGCAAGGAAGAGTTAAAAAGGAGGGCAAACATTCCTGACTTAGGAAATGAGGAGGTAGAAGGTGTGTCTGTAGTTTTCCGTACTAGTCTGCTGCCTCAATATCCTGGGATTGAAATGATGAAAATAGTGCCAAATTATTGGGAGATTCCTGGGATTGCTGCCAGTGTTCTAAAACTCTTAGCCATGCAGAGACCCAGAATCATTCTCATTGATATTTAAGCTGGAGTTGTTTACTGCCACCAGCTGGTGCCAAAATTGCAGCTGTCAAAAGAGGGTGTTTGAACTTAGATTTCATTAATGTCTCTATGACTTGAACTGCATTTTATTAAAAATTTTTATACCACTTATTTGCTTTGAATGGGGTTTACTGTATTAATTTCTGAACTTCAAACCAAAAAGGTAAAGAAAATGTTTAAGTTTATGACTTAATGTAATTTTTACTTAATGCATAGTTTATCAAGATTTACCCCAGATACTTACATCCATTTCACTTCCTTTTTCAAAAATCTTCAGTTTTTCTCCGTTTAGTATATATTTTGGGTTTACGAGACCCTTCATGATCTGGTCTCCAAATCTCCTCAGCGTTCTTCCTGTTCTGAAATGCTAAGCCCCAAGCAGAATAAACTACTTGACATTTCCCCAAAGCAATATTACTTTCTTCACTTTCAGACATTTTGATAATCTCTGCTAGAAATCTCTTCCCTCCACAATTTCCTCATGGCTTTGATAGACCAATGTTGCATTTTCTGTCTATTTTATATGTTTCCCCAATGCCTAGTATATATTCCTATTTGAGTATATGCTCACTGTGTAATTTTCCTTTCTCCATGTTTTCTTTGTACCACTAAAATGTAAACTTCCTGAGGATAAGAACTCTAGCTAATTTATTTCTAAGAAAACCATAGTCTAATGTTATACATGACAGATAGTAGCCTGTAAATATATTTTTTTAATTAAAAAACTTGTAATAATAAGTATTGGGATATCTGTTTTTGCTTATAAACATTATTGTCAATATTACTAGGGATATAATGAAAAATTTGTGTGAACTGCGCTTTTATATGTCTGAATATATTTGTCCACAGCTGTGGCATAGTAACGGAGCCCTGGGTTTGCAGTTACACAAATCTATTTCAAATTTTAGCTCTGCTAACAACTTGCTGTGCAGTTTTGGCAAAATAATAGTCTCTTTAAATATCAGTTTTTTAAACATCTAAATACTCTCAGCTCTGTGACTTCCACTAGCATAATTATTGCAGTGAGGTGCTTGATGATTGTCTCTCTTGCTTCTATAGGGACTATCTTCTAAGGAAAATATTTCCAGAAACCAGGGTTTGTCTCAGGTGCTCTCAAGCAGGTTGGCACATCCCTTGATGGATATTTGCCGAGTCCAGAGAGCATCTGCCAGCCTCTATTGCTGTTGTGTTATATTTTCCATCACTGCATCCCAAACTGTGAAGTTCTTGAACTGGAGTCGTAGTGTGCACTATACAAAAATGGGTGAATGACCCTATTTCCAACCCTACAGGTTTTTAATCACTAGGGACCTGTTTCTCATACTACCTACAAATTTCCTGTAGAAGACAGCTCATACAACATTTATTTAATCCTGCTCTCTGTGAGGGCAGAAGCACCTTTCTTTGGGCATCTTTATTTCTTGCCCTATCCTCATTGTCTCAATGCCTATATAAACAATTGTTCATATGCTTACCTTATTTTAGAAAAAATAAGTTGACCTTTAGCAAATGAATGCATGAAAAAAGATTCCTGATAACTTGGCACCTCCAAACACATATTGTCATGATTCAGGTTGAGCTTGGAGGACCCTATTGCTATGTACATTCATATATCCAAAAAGTTGCTTTGACATTAAATGATGTAATTTATATAAATATATCAAACACTTTGGAAGGTGTTCAGAAATGATAATTTTAATATAGGAACACTATCTCATTCTGGACTTATTTCTTTCAAGATATTGGAGAGGGTAGATACTGATACATATTTCCATTTATCATAGATCCTTGAGGACTGAGCCCTGGGGCAATAATTCTATTCCAGAGATAATTTTTGTATTGAGGATAACATCAGATGTTAGAATAATTTCAATTTGGTAGAGTTATAGATGTGTTAATTGCTTTGTGAATGTTACTATGGGAAAGATAATGTTCTATGTTGAAGACTGGTCCTGAGAGCTTTCTTTCTAAAGGGTTGACACTACGGTGAAAATAAAAGTTTTAAAATAAAGGATCAAAGTATGAGGTGCAGGTGATTAACAAAGGCTATGGGGTTCAGGCACTAGTGGGATACTTTTTGTCATTGGGAGCTGCCCAGGAGAGCTGACCCAGAAGAGCTGACTGGGACTGACGGCTTAGTACACTGGTGTCAATGGAGAGTTGTTATTTGTTCAGAGTATTGAAAAGAGTGGACATCGCAAGCAGAAGCTTAATCAAAATGATGTCATCAGATCTAACAAGCATGTTCTATTTGTCTTTATACTTGGTCTTCTTTCATCATTTTAATGTATCACTTTACTTTTTCTTCAAACACTTTCTTCTCTTAGTTTTTAGGAAACCCTACTTTCTCTGTTTTCCTGCTTTTTTAAATACTCATTCTTTTACAGTCTTTTTAGTTCCTCTTTCTTTACAGTATCTGTGTATCTCTAACATTATCTATATTTAGGGCATAGGTTTTGCTCTCTCATCTTTAATGCCTACACTTTACCTCAGGACACCTCATCCATTTCATTGAATTTAGATATAAGTCTACCCAGACCTCTTTTTTAAACTCTCAGCTCATTTATCCAACTGCATACTTGCTGCTTCCTCTTAGCTGTATCACTGGCATGCCAAGACTAACATTTTTATATTACTCTTCTCCCAGTTTACTGATCATCTATTAATTTCCCCATATCAAATGATACCACTTTCTCCCCAGTTAATATATTCTAAATTTAGAGGTAGTTTTTAATTTTTCCCTCTGCCATAGCCCCACATATATTTAATCAGCAAATTTTGTCAATCCCAACTCTAAAATTGATCATGGAAGCATTTGTTTTTCTGTCCCTCCACGACCACATTTTCCCCTCAAAACATCTATATGCTTCAGGAAGAATAGCCTTGAAATTATCAATAATAAATCAAAGAGTTCACTCTCTATCCTACAGTATCCACAAACTTGTTTTACAGAATCGTCATGATAAGGTTCAGGACACACTACCCCAAAATGTTTTAAGCTGAAGGAATTGGAAAAAACCAGAGACAAGAAGGTCTTGCTGACTTTTTATCATGCTCTTCTCCCCTGAAGCAGTTCAATGACCCTCATGGAAAAGCTGTCCTTCCTATCCTGGGAAGAAGGAAACATCCTTATTTCTGAAGACACAGGAACATAGAGAAGGATAGTGAACAAACAGTTCCCTCCAGCTTATTACCATTCAATCACACTTTTTAATCTAATCATACTCCTCCACAACTGTCCGCTTCTCCATTAAACTTAGCATTAAAGAATACACAGGTTTCCCTGTTTCTTGGGTCTTTATTTGTTTATGAAGTCTCCTGTGCCACAAAAAACTTACATGAAATAAATGTGTATGCTTTTCTCTTGCTAAACTCTTTTGTGATAGGAATCTCAGTCAGTAATTTCAAATACAATGAAAAAGATATTTCTTTTCCCTACAGTAGTGATCCAACATATACATAGGCAAATAAGCTTTTAGCTTGTCAGTTAAATAGAAAAGAATGATGAGATTTTTTTTCTTTGAATCAATAGATTTTATAAAATAGTGGAAAAAGACCTTTGAGTACTTGTATACTTGTCTAACACAAACATTTTTATGGTCAACTAAGATGAACAAGTTGTAAAATTTTAAACCAATAAGTAGGCCAAATATCAGAACAGAGTTGTATAGGTAAACCTAAATTTAGAAAGCAATGTGCTGCTTTCTCGAGCAGTCCATGAAAAATGTGCCTATGTAGTAGCAACAACCATAAAATCCAGGCCATACAAGTAACACAAGTAGATGAAAAAGAGGAAAATATTACTTTTAGCTGAAATTAATGATATAAAATGTGAAGTTTTATATAAGAACAAGCTTAAAATAGCAATTGCTGAATGCCTGCTTCTGCTTCATCGGAAGACATATTTGGTCCAAGAAACAGGATAATCAGGAGAGCTTGTGATTACTGAATGCTAAAGAAAAACTGTAATCATGGAATGGTAGTAGTATATGTCACGGAATATATTATGTTAATTAAATTACTAGAGTCCAAAAATTATAAGATGGCTACATTGCAAAACTGCTTTATTTTTGTTATAGTTTTTCTTCTCTGTGTGAGTAATTCTTCTGGGGAATCTAAGGACCACCTGGAAACCATTTGTTCATAGTCCCTCCTGTGAAGGTTCTCAGTGACTTCCTATGGGAATGAAGCCAAAACAGAAATCCCTTTGTAGTGAGTCAGTGTAACTGCTGGGAATAATGGCCTACTATGTGTGTTGAGATTGAATAAATCTTGACCACTACTAACTGGATGGCTTATTAATTATGAAAATAAAAATGATGGGTCCAAATGCAGTTCTAAAGCTTAGAAATAAGTAATCAAAGGAAAGAATTATAATAAGCAGTCTGAGGCTCAAAAAGATCAATCGATTTGGGATTTTTTGGTGTTTTTTTGAGTCTGATCTCATTCTATTGCCCAGGTTGGAGTGCAGTGGCACACTCACGGCCACCACAGCCTTGACCTGCAGGGCTCAGGTAATCCTTCCACCTCAGCCTTCCAGGTAGTTAGAACTACAAGCTTGTGTCACTATGCCTGGCTAATTTTTTTTATTTATTGTAGAGATGAGGTCCCACCAAGTTGCCCAGGCTTGTCTCGAACCCCTAAGCTCAGACAATCCTCTCGCCTCAGCCTCCCAAAGTGCTGGGATTAAGGCTTGAGCCACAGCACCTGGACTCTTTCTCAATTTGGGTTCAATGAATAACAAACAGCAGTAACGACAATAACCTAGCTTAATCACTTCCCTCTGAAAAACTAATACCTTATCTGTTTTGCAAAAATATTTCAAAATTGCTAATTGAAAAATTCAAGTGAGTGGATAACTACAGAAAGTTTAAAGTTTCTTTAAAATTTTATAACTAGACATATTTCTTGTTTACATTTAATGAGCATCAGGATACTCAGTTTATCTCTTAATTGTCATGTTCTTTTTCATGAGAAATACAAAAAGCCAGATACATTGTTATATGTCATGAATGGAATATACAAATTTGTTATAAGTATATTTCATTTTGAATAAATCAACATGTCTCCCAATTCTTATTACTTTTACAATTTTTTTTTTTTTTTTTTGAGTTGGAGTCTCACTCTGTCGCCCAGACTTGGAGTGCAGTGGCCGCTCCCGGCCACCGCAGCTTCGACCCGCTGGGCTCAGGCGATCCTTCCGCCTCAGCCTTCCAAGTAGCTGGGACTACATGTACGCGCTACCACGCCTGGCTAATTTTTGATTTATTGTAGAGATGAGGTCTCACCAAGTTACCCAGGCGGGGCTCAAACCCGCGGGCTTAGGCAATCCACTCACCCCAGCCTCCCCAAGCGAGGGATTACAGGCTGAGCCACCGAGCCTGGCTTACTTTTACATTGTTAAGGTTTGTCTTTTGTTCTATAAGCATAATTTCCACAGTATGTAATTCTGATTCTCTATTTTTATGGATTAAATTCTATCAGTAATACTTTTATGATAGCTCCCTCATTACTTTGTTACTTGTCTTTTGTTCTAATAAGCATAATTTCCACAGTATGTAATTCTGATTCTGTATTTTTATGGATTGAATTCTATCAGTAATACTTTTACGATAACTCCCTCATTACTTTGTTACTTTTTCCTTTTAATTTCATAATTTGATTGTTTAGAGTTTGTTGTCAAGGACTTTGATCAAGGTGAGTGGTGGAATCTTCTAATCCCTGAGTTATTCTATGATTGAAAATATCTGACCATTTCATTTTGGACTTGAAAGGAGGCTTGGCTAAGAATGTATTATTTTTCCTCAGAATTTTGGGACATGATTCAGTGTCTTCTGTCATTAGTAATGACTATGAAAAAGCCTGAAATCAGTCTGTTTTCAGTCCTTAGACCCCTCCTAAATTAAATTGACTTTTTTCCCTACACTGGTTTTCTAATGATACCTTCTTCGTTCCTGAGGTTGAACTAGGAATGATACATCTTATAATTAATTGTTAATTGTGGTATCGTCATATTAAAGTTTTAATTTTTTTCAGAGACTTTTTTTCTTGTACGTATGTGTGTGTCTGTGTGTTTATTCTCTCTTCAGGAACATCACTTAGTGTTAGTTGAACTACCTTTTCTGTTTTCTATAACTGTCATCTTCCCTTTTTACAGTATTTAAAAAAATGAATTTTCATTCTTTTACATTTCATTTTGCAGAGTTTCCTGAAGCCTGTCTTTAATGATGGCCTTTTCTTATGCATCTGAACTTTTGTTACTTTAATGTGTTTGTCTTCTCTCATTTTGTTTTCATCTCTGCTATATTTTTTTCCTTATGTTCTGACAGCTGCTTTGCCAGTTCATACTGGTTTATAACACTACCTTCTGAATCCCTTTTTCTTTTAATTTCTTTCATTTCTTTTTTTCTGGTCATCTTCCTTCACCATTTTAAAGAATAGATCTGTAATTTTTCTGAGACTGTGAAGAATAAAGGTTAATAATTCTTTCTTTTATTTTAAGATTGCATGTATTTGGTTAATTTTTCTTTTCCAAAAAAATGGCTATGCATGGATTCCTGAATCTGTCTAAATAAACTCATGATTTGCTGGAAGGTGGTAAGGAAAGGCTAAAAGGAGAAGATGCTAAGGTAGTTGTCTTCACTTGTTGCAATATGATGATTGCCACTTTTCCTTTCTTATTGGAATTCATTGTTTTTCAGTTAGAATTTATTAGAAAAAAATACCAGGGGTACCAGAAAATATATATACATTTTAAGCAATATTATCTATGTATTCCTTTTAGTTTGCTGTAACCAGAAGTGTCTGGATGCTGATGGTAACCACTTTCAGCACCTCTTGTAATTGCAGAAGTCAAACGTGACTTGTATTCTCTTTTAATTTTAGTATAGTTTTTTTTTCCTTTCTTAAAATGTGTATATACTTTTTTTTGTTACCCTCTGTAAAAAAGTGCAGGTAGTAATAGAATTAATTGTATCTTCAGAGCCAAAATGGGAAATGTCCAACATTTTTCTGAAAATATATATAGTAGCTAATTACTCCCTAGATACCAGCTATTATAAATTCAACTTTCAAATAAATTACTAGAAAATATGAAGAAAAAGATGATGTAAACCAGTGCATTGATATAGAAAATAGAAAATGCTATCATATTTAAACAAATGCCCTGAAGTTAACATGTGTATGAGACAAACTGATTATACTACACAGAGTATATTGTGTTTCTGACTCTACATTACTCAACAGGATATCTTATTACCTAATATAAGATCTCAAATTATTTTTTGAGCCATGAAGGAAGAAAAATATCCATCATATTTAGAAATAACATGCTCTAATAAATGGGACCTCTAGCCAAAGTGCCAGAAATAGTTTAGTCATTTCCTGTTGTGTGACTTTAGCCAATTTTTTAACCTCTAAACTGTAGTATCCACATCAATAAAATGGGAATTATATTGGTAGCAATAGCACAGAGTTATTCTGATACTTAATTTAAATTGTACATGCAAGCCTCTACACAGGTCTTTGAAGTAGTAGTAAGCTTAAATAAAGGAAATATGAATGATGCCACATTGTTTAGAAACTGATATTCCAATGTTGGCTAAACAGATATAACTGAAATCTTATTAGCAATCGAATGGAGTGTTTTGTTTTTTTTTTTAACTTGGGTAATATTTCTTCTGTTTGCTTTTTGGTGGAGTCAGCAAGGTATATAGCATCAAACACACTTCCCATACACATAATCAATACTTTTCATTGGGATTGATTATGCTTGTGAAAGGACTGTTTCCCTGTTGGGACATATTTTTAAGGTTTCCAAAATGAATACATGTGAAATGTTAAGTAAGGAGGGCAGTAAAGAATCAAAATATGCATTTTGATAAATGCATTTTTACTTTGTGCAACTATATATGTCTATATTCAGCACAGCTATTTAAAGCTCTAGAAATATTCTGAAAACATTTCTGTAATCTCAGTGTTTGTATATATGTTGAAATTTCATTACCTTACAACTCTCAATGGGTGAAATCTAATAAATTTTATATTTTTGCACTTTTATTTGAAGATTTGAGGTATTTATGTTCTGAGATTTTTAGTTTTGAAATAAAGAATATTAGCTACACTCAGGAAAAAATAGACCAGAATCTAAACTGTAATAAATCTGAAGTATTATATTTGGTTCTACTGCCAAATTCTTTTTTCACAATCCCATGCCAAGTAAAAAACGACCAAAATTTATATATTTAAGATGACTTAAGTCTATTTCTTTGGCTAGAAGGGAAATGAAATGACCTGACAGAGAATATTAGTGTTTCTGTTATTTTAATGTCATAGGTGTTAATCCTGAGGCTTTCCAGATTTTTTTTTAAATAGGGTTTTCTGACTCATAATGTAATTTTATTGATTTTAAAAAGTAAATTTTAATCCTAAAAGTTTCTTCTGTTTGACAGACCTTTGTTTGTAGCAAGGGGAAATGATGGAAGACAAGAATAATTACAATCCACAAATGAATAAAATCAGATTGTATGTCATTTTGATCAAGCTGTTTATTTTCATATCTGAATGCACACAGATAAGCACAAAAAGAATGTTGCAGTATATATAGACCATCAGATTCTCTCGTGTTGGGGTTTTGTATGGCCTACTTGCTGTTTCTTTTCTTAGTTCTCTCAAAATGTCAAGGATATTTCATTGATGATTATAAGTTGTCTTGATCCATGCTGTGACTCACAGTAAAAACAGCAATGACAAGGAAAGTCAAGGTCTAGCTACAAAAACATAGTTTGGTCATGTGGAAAGCTTTGTGAATTTAGAATGAAAACGGTCAATTGTACCATAATTCATAGCGGTGATGGAGAGTGCCAAGAAGTCTTATCTTCCAATGACTTTAAACTTCTTCAGAAAATGTAAAATTCAAGGCTACTTGTTGAGCAAATTAAATTTGCCAAATGTGTTTATTTCAAAGAGTACCAAACACCTATTGTGTGGTTTGATAGGAAATCTACTATAACATTTAACTAACTTCCATGACAAAGTAATAATGCATTTATAAATGGAGACCTTTGAGAAAAAGTTCTGCTGCATTTAACTCATGGAAAAGAGAAATCTATTAAGCTTTCCATTTCAATTCACCTCTTTATTCCACTTCAAACAAAAAAAGAGAAAAAATTATGATTAATAGTTTGGTTATTACTTAACATTGTGCATATTAATTCTCCTTTTGGGGAGAAAATGAGGGTTTTTTATTATCATACTAAAAATTACAGTTCTTTCTCAGTTATATACCTTTAAAGATATATAGTTAATCAAACTGAGAAAGATATAGAATTTCCTTTTTTAAAAATAGTAAGGTAGCAATATATTTGGAAATGTTGAGTGAAAGTTGATTGCACAGAAAATAAGAGCGAACTGACTTCTGAGTTGCTTAGAGATTTATTTACCACCTTCTCCCTTGGAAAAGACTGATCTATAACAGTAGTTTAACTTTAACTGCTTTCAAGCTCCCCTGGAACATTATTTGTGGCTGGGCAGTTTGGTTATAAAGGGTTTCCTGCTGGGATAACTGATACCAAAAGCAAATAGAAATTTAGAGTAAAGACAAGTCAACAAAACAAGTAATTAAATAGGCAATATTGATACTGATTGTAACTAAACTTAGAAGCAGGGTTAAGGTGTGGAAGTTGATCACATAGTGTACCAACATATTTTATTCAAAACTGTTCTTTTGAAATTATGCTATTAGGTATTATGTAATTACATTTGGTGTGCAGTTAATATTTTAGAACTTACATATTAGCACCAAATCTTTAATGATATAAAAATTCATTTCTAATTCTAAACCTATTTTTAAACTTTTAATAAATTGAGTGTTATAAAAATTAGATGAGGGGCTAAGTAAAATACCTAAGGTTATTAATGCATGACTATTAACAGTATCAAAGTGAAAATACCATGCTGAATATATTTTTCTCTAAATGTTGTAGTGTTTTAACTCACGTGACTTTGCTTTCCACCCACTGTAAGCTGTTTGAAAAGCTGCTATTTAGTGAAATATACAGTAAATATACAATAATGAAGAAGTAATTTGTTATACTTTTTCTTTGTGCTGATGAAATCTTATTTCCTGTGCCCTTTCACCCTTGAATTGTCTTTTTTTTTCTCTTAATATCATCAGCATTATGCTTGGGCAGGCTGGCAATTACCAATCAGGGAGGTTTGAAGAAGCACAGAGACCACTTTAAATTATATTCTAGCTTTGATAAACCAATTTCTGCTCCCTAATAGCAAAAATACCACCTGGGAAGCTCACCAGGAGGGACCATTTTTATACCAATACTGAGAGATTTAGCATTTATTCTCATACTAAGTACCCTTGTTTTGTTTATCAATATATTTATTTGCACAACCAATTAAAAATGTAAATTATACTAGTGTTATATTGGTAAATGAAAAAGGATGTTTATTTGATCTGGAGGAAATCACTTGAACATTGATGTTAGATAGACATGGATTCAAATTTCTTTTATGGTAGTAACTTTGAGGAATTGGTTTACTTCCCTGAGCCTATTCATCTTCTGTAAATTGTAATAATATATAACTTTTTAGTATGTGTGGCGAGTACTGCATGGGGTGGGGAAAAATACATGCATACCACATTATCATTATATTTGCTTATACCTTGTTTCACTACAGATAACTCTGCAAAGACCAAGTGGCATTCATTTTTCAAATCATATTTTATACCTTAATTTCTGCATAATTATTTTTATCAGTACTTATGTGGGCATGTATTTATGTTTTATGTACATAGTGTATCATTCTTTTTACCAGTGGAAAGACAACTGATCCCTGTACATGTATAAAACAAATATGTTTCTTGGAACATTTTACTTAAAGTTCTGTTCTGGCAAATATTAAAAAAAATTAGAAGTGATATTAGACCACTGTATTCAAATAAATAATACTCATTATGTATGGAGGTATATGACAGGGAGAGAAGAAGAGACAGATAGATAGTGAAGAATATTTTGGTGTTTGTTGAGAAAACACTTTTGGCTCCATGCCTGTTATGTTTTTCACTGCCCTCCAGGCTTTGGTTATAAGAAGAAGCTTATTGCTCACAGCAAAATCTCATTTATCCTTCTCATCAGACACAGAGAATGGGGCTAGTGATCACGATTTCCTTTTTTCCCAGTCTGTCAAGTAGCTTAAGACTAAATTTACTGCTTAATTATAGGATTATAGGCTCTATAATAGTTATCTTTTTCCTTCAAGTGTTTCTTTTCAAAAATTTCATTGCTGAAATATGTATTTTAACTGCCCCATTCAATGGGCATTTTTGGACTTTGCTATTACCATGGAATCATATGCCTTAGAACAATGATGCGTGATGGGAGTTGGTGGATGGAGAGAGGAATGTAGAAAAATCTTCATGAGAGCTTTTCAAATACATCTTTTTTTATATGCCAATATATTCCAGTTATAAATCAGTGATTGGTCAATTAAACATCAAGAAGTGTTTGTACAAAGCTGTAATTGAAAGTTTTAAGGCATTAGAATGTGTAAACATTGATATTTGTCACAAATAAATTTATATTATGAAAATAGACCTTCTGTGGTCCAATATACCCTTTGAAATAATTTTTTAGTTTTTGATACCACTCTAGATTCAGGGATATTTTAAATGACGACTGAAGAAAAATGGTACAATGAGCAATTTTCAATTGTGCAATTTAGCAATTGTCTTCTACTTATAAAAACTGGAATTCGAATGTGTAATGATGGAACTAACTTATTGTAAATTTATTTAATATTTATTTTATTAATGCTATATGATTTATCAAAAACTTTTTTCAAGCATGCTTTGTTTTAAATATCAATGACTACTTTGCCTTTAGTTTGTAAATAGTAAGTGCCCAGAAATTTGATGTTAGTTCTGATTCATTTCACTAATTCCTGAGAAAGCTAGGCTTCTAGTCTTCTCAACAAAATAACTGGTGGCATCAAAATTCAATAAGGATGAAGATTACATTAGTGGTCACTTAAAACCCTTAATTTGCAAGTTTTACTGAGCCTTTCATATACCTCTCAGCCTCTCATATACCTTTCACATCAGGAATAGCATCTGTCTGGGAAAGTTGTTTCATTTCATCTAATGTGTGAGGTTTTAAGGATCACATAGTCCACTTTGCATGTATCTACCTTGCTGGTCAGGTCATGGAAATCAGTGGGGTGGCAGATGTTAGAGCCATCTTTCTCTCTTATGAATTTTCACAAGCCATCAAAAATTAATAAATTGTGGCTAAATTATTAAAGTAACCATTTTGATATTGCCTTTGACATTTCAAAATGAGGATTAAATGAGCAATGTCTGAAAATTCTTCTGTGTATAAAGTTGGAAGTACCATTGAAGCATATAACATATCTGACTTATCCCAATTTTGAAAAACAAACAGAAATGACCCTTCTGGCTAGTGAAGTTTTCTAAGGGCTGGTGCTGTTCGTATAAGAGTTTTGATATCACTCCTTTGAAATCATCATTCCAGATTTGATTTCAAAGCTAGTGTTTAGTGATACAACATTCTCTCCATCCACCAATTCCTGCAACCATATTTTATATATATATGAGTTGTACTCTGACTATGTTGCCCAGACTGGATTGCAATGGCAGGCTCTCGACTACCGCAGCCTCGACCTTCTGGGTTCAGGCGATCCTTCTGCCCCAGCCTTCCAAGTAGCTGAAACTACAGGCACCTGCACCATGCCCAGCTGATTTTTTTACTTATTGTAAAAACGAGGTCTCATGAAGTTGCCCAGCTGGTCTCGAACCCCTGAGCTCAGGCAAAGCTTTCGCTTCTGCCTCCCAATGTCCTGGGAATAGAGGCGTGAGCCACAGTGTCCAATCATATTCAATGTTTTGTTGGTTTTTTTTGAGTTGGAGTCTCACTCTGTCGCCCAGACTGGAGTGCAGTGGCCGCTCCCGGCCACCGCAGCCTCGACCTGCTGGGTTCCAGTGATCCTTCCGTTTCAGCCTTCTGAGTAGCCGGAATTACAGGCGCGCGCTACCACGCCCGGCTGATTTTTTTTTTTAAAATTTATTGTAGAGATGAGGTCTTGCTGCCCAGGCAGGTCTCGAACCCATGGGCTCAGGCAATCCACTCACCTCAGTTTCCCAAAGGTGCGGGATTACAGGCTGAGCCACCGAGCCCGGCTCAATTTTTATAATTATCAGAAATTATATAAAATCTATATAACTGATAAAATAGTATCTTATAAATGAGGGTTGCCAGATTTAATAAATACATAAAACTATCGGATATTCACTTTTATTTGTGTTTCAAATGAATAACTATACCTTTTATAGAAGTTTGGAATATATTTTTACTACGAAAAACTATCATCTGAAATTCAAATGTAAGTGTATGTCCTGTGTTTTGTATGACAAACCAGTATTACATATATTAACATTTTCTAAAGATTTTATAAGAAAATTATTTGCCCGAGCTTTCCTCAACTTTCTATACTTATTAAGCCCTAATTATTTTTTTTGAGCAATCTCTAAGCAATTTTTAGGCAATACTAGACCAATTACATAACTGGTTTTGTATCATTTACTTGATGGTGAGTGGAAAGCACACTGTGTATATTAATATTCACCTGCTTTGATCAGTCATTTTCAGGTTTATCTTATAATCTGTCAATATTCAGCTCGATAATATAAAACTTAGATGAACTTGTTCCTCTTAGGTGTTTCTAGATCTGCTATATTTTTACTAAGCAGTCCATAAAACTGGACAAAAATATACAACATACTGAAGGAAGAAACACCTCGTTCTGGTTTTGCAGAGAGGGAATCATGTCTGTAAAGGTTAATTAGGTGCTAATACATTCTCTTCATTCTTCTCACCTGGATATTAACTTTGAAGCTGCTTGATTTTTTTAAAAGTAAAATATTTTTCATACTGAGCTTCTTATACGCTAGAAAGAAGTTAATGTGATCAGAAGATGAGTATGTCAATGTGTTCCTTTGTTCAACAACACATCTGGAATCACAGTTTAAAATGTAGACAACTCTATAATTGGTTTGTCTTCCCTGCAATATTTTTATTTTACACTGAAGTGGCACTAGCCTCTTATGATTGAAATAAGTTCATTTACACCAGTTCTTTAACTGATCAGTTGATCTTCTTTTACCTCAATTTATTGTTTAATCTTCTAAATTTCACCATTTATACTTAAAGCAAATTTTTAAAAAATACTAGGAAATTTTAATATGATTTTTCAACCTTCTCTTATTCTTTTTGTGTAATTATATCACTGAAACAAATACTCTGAATATTTAATAGCCTTGAATATAATTATATTAGCAGTTTTAAAATAATTTGAATACTAGTTAATATTAGTTAATATATATCTTTAAAATTTGCAAAGTTATTTTAAGTACATTAAAACATTAAATTACCAGTACAATGCTCTGAATTTTATAGTTCTTTGCCAAATTGATACATGAGAAAACAAAATAAGTTTGGATAAATTAATATGTTTGCTGCTATGGGCTAAGAATTAAACAAAGAAAGAGAATGTAGATCTTTTAACTTGTCATTCAGTGAATTTGTATTTTGTCTTTCTGCCTTTCCTTGGGACAACTTTGGTCACACTTTTTTGAAAATTGTAAAGATCTTCATTTATTACACTAAAGGAAATGATTATTTTTTTTCTAAAAAATATGTATTGTGAGTTTAAAATAACCATTTATAAAAGCCTAAGGAATGAAGCATGGTCTACAGTATTTTCTTTCTCTGACCCTTTTTTTTTGTACAGGAGATGAAATAAAGTATACAATTTAACTAGGACTATGTTGAGAGTCTTGGATTTGTTGAGAATCTTTTGGATTCCTGTTTTCAGAAATTAGCATTTTAACAATTATGCATGTTTTAATAAGAAACACGTTTCTGAAACAGTAAGCAGTTTAAACTTAAAAAGCTCTTTGAAATATAACTTAATTAAATGTAGTTACTAAAACTAGGCTAGTGAAACAAAGGCTACTAGAAATTTTCATTTCCAGAGCAAGAATTTATTACTCAGATGGCATAGAGTGCTTCTAAGGTGCCTGAAATATTTCATTTATTTCTTTTGTAGTAGCCTTCCTTTCTTTGTACACTCAGCAACATCATTTTCATAGAGAAATAGTATAAACTTAAACTGTAATCTATGCTCTGTAAAAACATTGTGAGTTCCACTTTAAATACAGATGAATGCCATTTCATTATATTAGCGAAAGATAGCAGCAGTGGCTCTATAGCAGTTAATTTAGTTAATTTATGCCTTAAAGGAGAGATTGCCAGATTGCATTTGGTAGGTGTAAAGAGGTTGATGTAAGTTCATTTGAAGATGTTTCTATTGCAAACATCTTTCCTCAGAAACACAGTTATTATAGTTACTATTTTTCAGGGCTATATGAATATACTTTGACTTGACCTTTCAAGGCAAAAATAATGATGTAGAGGTTTTTCTTCTTACACTTTTATATTCTTCTACAGAAATATGTACAGACTTTTCAAATAAAAAAAAGGAAAAACCTTTGCTTTGTGAACACAGAGATAGATATCTCTAAGTTCCGTTGGGAGTTCACATGAGAAGCAAACTAATCAAAGTCTCACTGGAAAGAAAAAAAAAAGAGATGATTCCAGTCACTAGGTCTCCTTGTGTGATCTAAAGTAAAACAGTTAGTGGAAACATCAAAACATAAAGGTGGAAGGATTCTAGAGACTGTATTTGTCAATCAACTCATTTTATGGACAACGAACCAAAGCCTGGGAAAGCACATTGCTAATTAAAGTCATTTGTTGGTTTAGTCATGTGCTCAGTAAACATTTTAAAGTACTCTGTGTGCCTGGGATAGACACTGTTGGTTCCCTGCCCACATATCCTCAGCACATACACACATTCATATACACATGCACATACTTCTATAGTTTCCCACTCCAAGCACCTACGAATCTTGGCCTTGAGGGCTTTTTCTGGTGTCCAGAACACACGTGAACATTCTCAACCAGTGGCAGCTGGAATGAGTGGATATTCCCCCAGTCTCCTCACTTTTTGGATGCGATAGTTTTGATTGAAATTCTATGTAGTCTTCCAAAGGTTCCTGGGGAGATTGCGCCCCAGTTGCCCAGCTTCTCTTTAACATATCTTGTGTTGAATTATTTTGCCTCAGTGTCTCACTTCTCTACTCTCCTGCTGGTGTTTCCTGGAAGTAGGTGTCTCCTGCTCAATTCTTACTCTCAGTGGGGAACCAAACCTAATACTATGCTGAAAACCAGTCCAAACCGGGTTCGGTGGTGGCTCAGTCTGTAATCCCGCGCCTTTGGGAGGCTGAGGTGAGTGGATTGCCTGAGCCTGAGGGTTCGAGACCCGCCTGGGCAGGAGAGACCTCATCTCTACAATAAATCAAAAAATCAGCCAGGCGTGGTAGCGCATGCCTGTAATTCCAGTTACTTGGAAGGCTGAGGCGGAAGGATCGCTGGAGCCCAGCAGGTCGAGGCTGCGGTGGTCGGGGGCGGCCACTGCACTCCAGTTTGGGCGACCGAGTGGGACTCCAACTCAAAAAACAAACAAACAAACAAAAAACCCAAAACAGTCCATGAATATATCCTCTGTAGGTAATTAAGTAGGTGATTCAACAACCTTATGAAGGAAGCTTGTTCAGTAGTCATTTGTACCTAACTTGTGGTGGGCACTGGCCGGATGTTGCGCACAAAGATGAGTAAGACATCATCTCTCACAGGGCTCAGACAAGCAAACACCATATGGTTTGGTTAGTGCACAGAATGAGGCAGGAAGTGAAGCTGATCTTTAACTCAGATGTTCACTCATTTATTCCATACAACAAACCAATGATATAGTGACCACCCTCTCTGATTATATAGAGAAGGAAAATATCAGAAGGTGCTATGAGAAGTATTAAGAGGGGTTTCTAACTTTGATGTAAAGTGGAAAAGCTAGGGAATTTTCCACATCAAGGAAAGCTTCCTGGATGTAAATGAGAGGTGGAAAGGCTTTATTCCAGAGTCTCAATAGAAGTGTGGCAAATTTTTCCCAAACACATCTCCTTCCTTCATCCACTGTGTTTTCTACCTATAAGAGGAACCAGACGATATATATGTCACTCTTAACTTTCTCCTTTAGCTCTTCTGTTACTCTTTCAACTCCGGATAGTCTCAATAAGCCTTTTCCTAACGGGGAGGAACATCCTTTGTTCCCTATCCTGAGTTCTTTCTAACTATGGCTCATCGTTTAGACTTCTTAACTATGTCTTTATATATAAAATTACCTATTTTTGAAATTTATAAATCACCTTTCTGTTTTAGCAAGAATGGCTTTAAAAACTATTCACCTAACGGGGGTGTAATACAATATCCAATCTAAATAATAATATATTTGTTTTAGCTGGTACCCATTTTCACCTAAAGTGCAGAAAACTATTATCTCAATAGTGGGGAGATGGGATGGAGGAAAAAGGTAGAGAATCCAAAGAGTAACAAGATATCAGGTTTATGAAATTTTTCTTAATATATTTTCAAAAAGAGCATAACTTTGCATATCTAACAGATTTTGTAAGGTTTAGATGATACAGAGTATTTCATTCTTATCCACAATTTTACTTTCTGTGGTTTTAATTACCTATGGTCAGTTGAAGTTAGAAAATATTAAATGGAATATCTCAGGCAAAAAAATCATTAATACCATTAGTAGCTGGGACTACAGGAGTGTACCACCATACTGCCTTTTTTTTTTTTTTTTTTTTAACTTTTAGTCTTTTAGTAGAGATGAGGTCTTGCTATGTTACCTAGGCTGATCTTGAACTCCTGGGCTGAAGCAGTCCTCTCACCTCTGCCTCCCTAATGTGCTGGGATTTCAGGCATGAGCCTCAGCACCTGGCCAATTACTGGCTGTTCTAGTGGTGTGATGACATCTCCTACCATCCTGCTCCATCCTGTCCAGGATATGAATCATCTCTTTGTTCCTCAAATCAACCCTTGGATGCACATTTAGGGGTAGATTTTCAATATTAATTCTGCATGATCTTCTTGTTTTATACTGACCGCTGAACATCTGCTTTAATGATTTTCCAGACAAACAGGAAGAGAGGAAAACTCTTATTTAAACAATGACAACAACAACAACAACAGTGCTATCACCTTGGAAGGATATGAGCAAGATGCTTTTCAGAAGTCAAGCAGCTTTTCAGTCAGGCCTTGCCCAAAGCTCTAAGATATCACCTAAAGTAACATGGCCTCCTCATCTTTAAATATAACTGGCTAAATTATGAGGTCCATGTAATGCTAATCACTATGAGTTGAAAGTTAGGGAGTGGGCTAACTTAAGAAAAGAGGTTTCTTTATCTTTGATGATGGGAATTAGATATAGCCATTAACAAAAATAACAGACTTGTGAGATAGAAATAGTTAAGAACTGTGGAAAATATGGAGTGGTAAGAATTCTAAGGGTTCCTTATGGGGAAAAAAAGCTCTGAATTTAAATTCTGCAATAAAGAGAAGCAGTGGGCTGAGCATGGTGGCTCAAACCTGTAATCCCAGCACTTTGAGAGACCAAGGCAAGAAGATTATCTGAGCCCACAGGTTGGAGACCAGCCTAGGCAACATGGTAAAACCTTGTCTCTACAATAAACCAAAAAATGAGCCAGGCATGGTAGTGCACACTTGTAGTTCTGGGTACTTGGAAGGCTGTGGCGGGAGGATCACCAGAGCCCAGCAGGTTGACCCACCCACTCCAGCCTGGTGACAGAGTGAGATGCCAACTCAAAAAAAAAAAAAAAAGGAAGCAATAATAGTTCCTGTTCGTTAGTCACTTAGTAGCTGTCTCAGTTGTCAGATTGGGCTTGTATTTAAGGAACACTTATTTTACTTAAGAATGACCCTAAAGTGTAAGAATAGTGATGATGGCATATTGTTACAATTGTTTTATTTTATTAGTAGTAGTGTTAATCTCTTACTGTGCTTAATGTATATGTCAAACTTTATCATAGTTATGTGTATACATTGGGAAAAGCATATATAGGGCCCAGTAGTATCTGCAGTTTCAGGCATCCTTTGTGTGGGCGGTCTGTCTTAGAAGTAATTCCCAGAGATGGGGAGAAGAGGACTGTATATATGTGAATGGCTGCCTCATAATAGACACACAATAAATGTCTCTTGTCCTTTCTTTCCCATCCTACATAGCCACAAGCCCAATGAAAGATGAATTAAATTGAGGTAGTGATTACCAACCTAATGTTCTTTGAGGCTCTGATTTTGGCCAGATTATTTAAACTCAGTAATTCATTGACCATAATGTAAGTCTTCATAATTTATTTTAGTATGATGATATTCTGGAGTTGATGATGATTAATTTGGAAAGGCAGTGCTATTATCACCATTGGACAAATTAACATGACTTTCTTGGCTAGGACATCATATATTATGATCAAGTGCTCTTAACTTTGATCGTGAGTCAAGAAGATCTGTGGGTTGTCTAAGTCAATAGGAAGAAACATAAAAAATTGAAATATTTTGGTGGATTAAACTTTAATGCTTTAGATGATTATACCCACAGTCTTGCTGGAGTTACAGATTAAAGGAGACGAAGCAAGTTCTTCAGCATTATGAATGTGTTTGTTCTGTTCTGGACTGAAGGTCCTGAGGGACTTGGTGCCTGAGGAAAATAATATATTTACCTTCTCATATTCTACTTTTGCTCTTCTCATACAGTTTAAATCATATATTTATTGGTATCATTTGAAATACCAAAACAGCTTGCAGGCCAATTCCTATTAAAGTTTATCAGATGAAGAAATAGATTGATATAGCTCTTAATGTTTAATAGGAATTGATCCCCTTTGAAGTTCAAGAACCAAAGGGACTCTGAAATCACATTCCATTTGGAATTTCTCCTTGATTTCCTACACGAGTGAAAAGGGTCTACCTTTTAGTTTATTTGAAGCTTTTTTAAAGCTGTATACTTTTTCTCGACTGTGATGCACTGGGTGTGTGTACTTGTATTTGTTTTGTTACTTTTTTGTTAGAACTTTCAATAGTTTCTTACAGGCCTATGATATTTATTTATCAGGTCATTCAGTAGCAGTTCATACAACATTTCAGATCCTGTGCTAGCATTGAATATACACATAGTAGAACACTGTCTCTACTCAAATTGGAATAATTTAATCTTCTCAACTTTAAAAATTTACTTATTTTATGTAGAAGCAGTAATCATTTGCTTTCGATGAATGTCTCTTCCCTCTAAGGAAATATTTCCAATTATTTCACCAGAATCATAGTAGAGCTCGGTGCTGCAGTACTTGAGTATCTTTGCAATTAGGTAATTAAACATAGTAAAGACACAAGGATCTTTTATCTTTTGCTATGACCTCTTAGATGGCTTTGGCTTACCGATTGTTTAACGTGATGGATCACTTATTAAGCAATTATTCAGTTTGCAAGCACCATAATGACAACTTAAAAAAATATGCAGTCTAAAATATTACAAATACACAATGGAAATTACCTGATGAATAAAGGTAAAATGATATGTGGCAAAAGTAACAGGAGTAAGCTTACAACAAGCCAAAGTTACTTTCTAGTTTTGTATTTTCAGTAAGCGAAATAAATTAGTAATAAAATTCACAGTTTAATGCAGATTTTAAGAAAAAGTTTAATGAAGAGATGAAATTAATGGATTATATAAGAATTATTAGTTACTATCTTATTATTAGGTGAACTATTTAGATTGTCTGTTTAAAGAATTTACTGGCTCCAAGAAGTAGGTCATTCCTGAGTTTATAATAGCAGTCTATGAGAGGTGCAAGTATGAGATAGGGAATAGAAAGATTCAGTTTATTTTTAGTCTTAGCTTCCCAATCCTTAAAATTGAGATTGATATTACCTAACTCATTGGTTTATCTTTATAATCAGGTTCTCAAAAAACACGTGCTTAGATTTCTGGTATAGAAATCTACATATTTATTCTTATGAATGCCGAAAATTCAAGGAAAGAATAGATTATATATTTTCATTATATTCCATAGATCATTGAACAACACTTTAGCAATATTATTTTGTCTTCATATTCTTTAATAAAACTGATATTCAAGCATATAATCAAAATTTATATTATTTAATTTTGTAAATATGCAACTCATTTCTGAAGATGGCAACTTGTGAAGAGGTGCTGTAAAGAAATGGATCAAAATCATTAAAAATGGCAATGATTTGTTGATATACACAACATATTAAGTTGGCACTAAGTGATTTTTTCACCTTTAACTAATTAGAGAAATGTCAGAAAAATATTAAAAATGAGTTGTCTTCTTGAACTAAGATAATTTTAAACTCTGGACTTTGATTTTTTAAAAAATCTTCTGCCAATATTTCAAATTTTATATGAAAAGTATTTTATGCCAGAATACATCTGAATTTTTATTCTGCAAATAATCTTAACCACACTTGCAAACTACCTGGATATGATTAAAGAAAAGATGGACATACAGGGAGGTAAAAAGGATGATGAAGGAATGGAATTCTTAATGAATCAGCAGAGGTTATCATCTTGGATACAGGTAGGGAAATTAGTTCCAGAACACTTGTGCTCTCATAAAGCTACCAACAGAAATTAAATTTCAAGAAAATATGTTCGACTATTAGTCGCTGAAAATTAGAATGAAAACAAGCATTGTAGGGAGTATGGTATTTGTACTATCAGTACTATCATTTGTAGGAGTTGAAAAGCAAACTTTAACTTAAGAAAAAAGATATCTATTGGTTCTTTAATCAAGAAGCCACTGGTAAAGGGAGCCTGAGTCAGGCTTTAAGACCAGCTCAGCTTTTGTGACCATAACTATTCTGAACCTATTATTAAAGCCAAAATAATAAGAAAATAGGATATGTTATTGAATAAACTTAGGCACTTGTTAATTTCTGTGGTCAGAGAAGTGAAGGTGTATGACTTGCTAGCCAAATAGTTCACATGACTGGGAGAAGAAAGTTTCCCTTAAACTGTAGAGTTCCGAACAAATCTCCCCACCCTGACGTCTAAAAAAAAAAACTTAACAAAGCAAATCTACACGTTTTTTATAGTTTTTTTTTTTAAATTGTAAGAACCAGCAATTTATTGCTTGTATAATTTTCTCCAGCAAGATTAATGCTTTGGATGTTGGGATGAACAAGTAAATTTTTGAGTTACACAAGGTTGGAGTTTTTCTAGGGAGGAATAAATGAGGATTGACCTGTAAAGGAGATGTAGGATTAGGAGTTTAGAATCACAAAGAAGTTTGGAGCAAAACAACACATTTATCGAACAGGATGCATATAGAACCACACAAATTCATTTCAATTTGCATTAGACTTTCTTCTAAATAATTTCATTTGGTTTATTAGATTAAAAAGAACAATTAGTAATTCCATTTCTTCTCCACTCTGCCATGTGGAATCTTTGAAGATAGCACTTCAAGTAGACTCACTGCATACTAACTGATATAAGAAAATAGAATTATAATAATGTACTTTACTTAATGTAAAAGTATCAGATCAAGCTAATAGATGAATTCTATGGATATGTATTCTCAATATTTAAAAAATATGCAAATATAATTAACAATCATCACATATTTTGTATCAGGCATTGTGCTAATCACTTTATGTCAATTATTTCATTTACAGTGTCTTGTCATGATATGAATTCAGGTTTATTGTATCTCTTCCGTCCAGTAATATGGTAAAATTCATCTCCAGATGGGCTTTGCCCATCTTTATTTTTTTCTTATGTATTGTATAACACATGTTCATGTGTTTCAAATCTCCAACAAATATGACATAGGCATATATTTTATAAAAAGCCCATTATCTTGGAAACAATTCACTCACATTCATAAGCCCCTCTTCCCCCTTCCCCCTTTCCCCAACACAACCACACACATACATACACATGCACACCTTCCTAAGTTCTTTTATTCACACTGTTACTGTGCTGCTGGTGAACTCATTCCACCTTCTGCAGTTGATTTGAACACAATAGCAGTGGTGTCTGTAGTAGGTAGGTCAATTAGCAACAAAGGTAACTTCAGAAAATTTGAATGATAAATGATTTTAGCTAAATAGTTTGAGTCTTGGCTGGTGGAACTCATTAACATAACTTATTTTTAATGAAGAGTATTCATAATGTTCAACCCATTGATTTCATATTTGGAACTCAGGAGAGATGAAAATGATGAGCAGAATGCAATTTTTTTTAAGTGACTAGCAGACAATACAGTTGCCCGAAAATTGTCAGGTTATGGATCATGTGCAGAGCCAAGGATGTTGCCAAGAAAAGAAAATTAGTAAATTGAACAGGAAGTTAATCTCTATTTGAATTTTGAATGCGTCATATATTTCAGTAGTTGACTATAAAAGTCTAATTTTCAGTTGTAATATTTAAGCCTTATTCTTGGCAACATCTTACTTCCACGGGGAGGCTTTGTATATATGCCTCAGATTTTTAACATAAACTATTCATCAGAGGCCGACTTTTATAGGAAAGTGGCATGCAAGGGACTGTCACTCACAATATACATTTTTAAGATGGAAAGGTCTGTTTTGTGCAGATTTAATTTTTGACTCCCAATAGACACTAGGGGACTAAAGTAATTTATCTCTCAACTTGCTAGGGGATGTTTTGAATTTCTGCAAGCAGCAGTATTATATTAGCATGGACCATTTGGGTAAATTTGTTTCAAGAAGATAATAAATAACTAAACTACATGGTTAAAAATCAGAAACAACACAATTTGTTCTTGTCATCTGGTGGTGCTTAAATTTTGAAAAATAGCTCTCTAAAGGTTTAACTAATCCATGAATCTAGTTTGAAGCTGTTGCTGACTTTATTCTATCATACTTTACATAATGCCTTGAAATCCACTGAAAACCTCTGTGTTTGAGTTTGAAGTACCTTCCAAGATGATATTGTTTAATAATTTGCATAAAAACATTTAGGCAGAAGGATAATAAAGAAACAAGATGACTCAATTCCATCATCTGTGCCTATGGTACTTAGTTTAATTAAAGCATTAAATGATACTGGTATTACTATCTACTTTCTGGAGGAGGGACTTAGGGAATTTTGAGTGATAGGATGTAGAGAAATGACTAAGGAAGCAACATACACACACCCATGCTCAATTGATCAACAAAGGGGGAATGTTTCCACTACCTGAAATTCTTAATTCTCAATTAATGTAAAAACTGGGAAAGTTTTGGTGTGTATGGTCTTATCATACAACCATAGCAAGAGAGATATTTTTCATATATATTTTTCAATTTATTGGCACAGGGAATTGGAGTGTTACTGCCTATGGTCAGGGTATAGTTATTATTCCTCTTTTTTTCTCCTTCACTTGGCATAGAGAAGGTTGCCAAAACAAATGTTGAATTAGTGAGATTTGGCTCCCTTTGTTGATGTTGAGACCCAGATATCTCGCTGCACAAAGTCTCAGTGAGATGGGGGTAGGGGACTGGGTGAAGGGAAGAAGAATTCAGTTGAGGCTTTTTTCTCTTCTCCTTTACTTCTAACCTTCTTAAGCCATTTAAGGCATATAATGTTTTCATAAAATTTCCTCTCTGATTTTCTTTCAGCACAGAGTTCATTTTATGCAAAACTTATCTTTATAAAAACATCAAAATAGAATTTGGTTGATTAGGTGTGAATTGTCTTTTATTCCTGAGAATTATCCTTTATCTCAATCCTGTTAAGATTGGTTCTGGATATATTTTGGTGATTCAGTGATTTGACTCACTCTAGTGAAGGCATTTAGTTTAACATAGCTGCATACATCTTAATTTGTATTTTTGTATAGCAGAGAAGTTAGCTATAAATGAATGTGCTGTGAAAATAATTACTCCTTTCCCATATTATGATTTTCTCAAATTTATCCTGAAAATGATTTCTGATTCAAATAATTCTAAAACTGTCTAAACAAAAGACACAAATCATTATAATTTTCTATAAGAAAATATTATGAACTAACACTAGAAAAATATTTTATATGGTCGTATCAATTAAATGCTCTTTGAATGTTTGGCATTTATTTTAATGTCATGTCCCATAGGGGTGAATGTAAATAACAGAAGAAATGAAAAGTTACAGTTTCTCCAACTCCTGATGCCCTGTGTGAGCTTATCCTTATTAAAAAATTGATCAAGTGAGATTTTTCTATTAGGTAAAATAAGGGAATGATGAGATGTACATGCTGTCAATGAAAAGTTTAGGGGTTGAGAAAGAAAAGCATATTTATATATGAGGTAAAAAAAATTCCCCGAAGCCAAAAGCATTATCACATTAGTGATGGAGAAGAAATTAAGTTGTAAGGCACCAGGCATAATCAGCGACTTGTTCCACTAAGTTGTGTTCTTTGTAAAGCATGACAACCTGTCTAAACAAATGTTTGAATACATGCCTTATTATTTTGTTATTTTCTAGAAAAAGTCACATTTTGTCCTTTTATCCATTTACATTCTGACCATGTAAGAAATGAATGTTGTATTGAGAAATAACTTTTAATATAGAAATATAAAATACCCAGTTACAAGAAAAAGTATGCATGTTTGACATGCAATAACATTTTATGACTAATATATTTTTTCCGTTCACTTAAAAAATTTTTGAAATTATGAAAACTTTTTGAAATTATGTGTCATCCAGAATCCAGAAAGCCTTGTGCAAATGCATAAAACTTGAATAAATTTTGAAATACACATTTGCAATAACAATTTTTAGAAGCAATATAGAGTTTCAGAGTCCAGAATCCTCTCCATTATACCATGAAACCGTACAATATGGAGTTTCTGAAAGAGGAGCTAATTAATTATTTAGTTTGTCTAAAATACAGGTCAGTATAAAGGGGGGAAACATTAGGAAATTCTCAAATAAACTTAGACTTTCTTTATTTTTAAACTCACTTACATTAACTTAAATTTCATGTGTAACTTGTCTTAGGGGAATTAAGTCACTTCGTTTGGTTAATACTAGTATGTAAAAATTTATACTTATATCTTCTTCTGACACTGTATGAGCTACTCTTAATCTTAGACTTAATAAAAGTCTAATATTATTTTTTCTTCAGTATATTATTTTATTTGCTATTCATTTTATTATTTGTTAGGGAAAAGTTGACTAATAAGTTTAATCCATTAGCTCGAGTACCATAAACCAAATGATATCCTACACACATAGATTGTTTTAGGTAATTGATCTGTATCTATTATTTTACCTAAAGTGTAGGAGTATATATGTTTAACTTATTTGGGGCCTTTCATGGCACGATAGTATGTGCATAGAGATATTTAATGAATATCTGTTGAAAACAATGATGCTGAAGCTTGAAATTTAATGCATTTTTCACTTGGTTTTCTATGTCCCAATTCTGTAAATTTAAGTACTCAATGGTAGAAAATAAAGTCTAAAATGAAGTGAAACTTATTCAGTGTTTTAACCTTTGCTGGAATCCATATTTTTAATAGAAAATAGTCTCCTAAGTATAAATTACAGCTGCAAGTGGGATCAATAAACTAGTAATTAGATTTGAGTCTCAGGTGGATGCAGAAGATTCCCTTGCTTTGTTTATGTGATGAGTTCTGATTTTTATTTCAACTGTTACAAAACTAATGCTATAAGAAATGTGTCAGACTTAGAATGTTTATGCATGTTAAAATTTTCTATCTACTTAACTTTTAAAAAACTATTTAATAATCAAATATTTTAGTGATTCTAAAGGAAATAAATTCAAATTCATAGGTTTCATTCAGTATTATGAATAATATGCTCTGATATTTATGTATTTTTCTGTTTGTATGGTTGTTATAGAGATATGTATAGATCTTCAGTCTCATCAAATGTTTCTCAAACTAAGAAACAAACAAAAAGAGGCAGGTTTCTGTGGCAAATAAATAAAGACAAAACAAAGATATGCTTTCCTCTTGGATATTTATAATGTACAGTCATATATGCAGATCTGTGAAATCATGCTGAAAAAAAGACAATTTTAACTTTATTGTTTTCTAAAGTCATATTACCATGGAATGCTTTTGCTCATGTAACATTTATCAATATTTTGAAGAATCTATTATTTAGGGAAGTTAGGGATACACTTTGAGAAGCACGAATTAAGTGAATTTTTTCCCAAGCAATTTTCCTTTAATACAAATTGTGTATTATTTGTTTGCTTCTTATAAAATTTAGAGCACAAGAAAATGCATCTTTCCATACTGCTCAATTCCCTTCTGAAGACACATGGAAAATGGACTACATATGTAGTCATTTCAGAAGAAGAAAGGAAAGAAAAATCTGTATTATTTTTACATTGCATAGAACTAGTCTCAGAGACACAAAGAATAGGAGTTTCAAGTTTTTGGACAATTATTTTATTTATCCTTTCTTTTCCATTTTTCCTCTGTAATACAATTTTTATTCCCAATTTATATTTATGGGGTTTTTCAGCAATACTGATGGCAAGTTGAGTTGTCCATATATATTGATTCTTGCTAAAGAGCCAATGCTAATTCACTACTTTGGTAGAGTAAGAGAATATTAATGTGTTAGACAATCTGATTTTTTTTGCTATCTGAATTTCCAGATATCTGAATTGCTTGTGGTCATTTATGTGAATCTCATGAATTTTTACCAATATTGTGTAGATATGTACTTCTACAAGAATTATTTCAATACTGTGTGTGTGTGCACATTAATTATGGCTTCAACAAAGTATTAAGAAGGTCATATCTTGCATTCTTTTTGAATTTTCCTGCTTATTATTTAATATGTGTGCATGTGTTTATATATAACTTATTTGACTTATGAATTCTTTGCTTTATTTTTTTCTTGACAAATGGTCCTCAGACCTATTCTGAGATTGTTTTCCCCAATGCAATATGTGCTTTTCTAATACCACTGATATACTATTTTAATATGTTCTTGGAAAATATTGACTAATCCTTATGGATTTTCGTGAATACATATTGTGAAAAGGGTATTATGAGGGGTTTATTTAAAATATGCATAAAATGTATTAAATGTTTAATACAATATTTTTTGTTTTTATTCAAATCAATAAATTACACTTCCTTTTTTTTTGTAGAGCAATGAAGTTGTCTACTACAATGCAAAGGATGATCTTGATGTGAGTATTAAAGTATTATATTAAATTCCAAGAAAATGTTAGTTGTAATAGAATGACTGAACTTATAGAACAAATTGAGCTAGCAGGTTTAGTGTTATAATAAACTGTTAAAAAAACATGAGCAAAATACTAGTTAGACACAACAAGGTAATGATAAATTTTAGTGTGTAGTTTTTAATAACTTATAATTGATATCCTCCTAAGTACAAATTCCATATTTTTCTCTGAATCTGAACACCCACTGTACTCTGTCCAGACCCTCAGTCCACTGAAGTAACTATGATATTCTGGACTCTATCAACAAAGATCAGAGCCCATCTATCTCTGTATCCTGGCTCCTGTCACCAGGGCCACCACACGTATCTGCTTTGACTTGAATGCTATACACCAGGAGGAAACCATTTATTTCAACTATAGTGTGAATGACACTCCAGAAGCTATGTAACAACTAGCCCTACTGGTCCCGTCTTTGAACAAAGTAGTTACTTGATATGCCTTTTAAAATAAATGACTGTAATACATAGATTCAAATGATTTAAGAACATGGATTGTTTTACTTCTAGTATTGCCACATTTGGATAGTTACTTTTAATAGTGCCACATTTGGAAAGATATTGACAAGACATTTTAATTACTTATGGTGGAAGCATTTCAAAATTATAAAATAAAGTTCATAATTAATTTTTAAAATCCTTATACATTTGACTACATCAGAAAAATGCCTCTATTTACCTATTTACTTATATAAAAATATTTATTGGCCGGGCATGGTGGATCAGCCTATAATCCCGGCAATTTGGGAGGCCAAGACGAGAGGATTGCCTGGCCCAGGGGTTCGAGACCAGCCTGACCAACTTGGTGAGACCACATTTCTACAGTAAGTCACAAAACTAACCAAGTGTGGTGGCGTGCATCTGTGGTTCCAGTTAGTTGGAAGGCTGAGGCGGAAGGATCGCCTAAGCCCAGCAGGTGGAGGCTACTGGAGACCATGAGAGTGCCACTGCACTCCAGCCTAAGTGGCAAGAGTGAGACTCTAACTTCAAACAAACAAACAAACAAAAACGTATTGAAGGCCTTTTATATTTTAAGAGCTTGGGATATATCAGTGAACAAAGCAAACAAATACAATATTTAATCCACATTTCTTTTCTGAGTTAAAAAAAATTCCTATGCAGCTGGGCTTGGTGGCTCAGCCTGTAATCCCGCTCTTTTGGAGGCTGAGGTGAGTGGATTGCCTGAGCCCACGGGTTCGAGACCCGCCTGGGCAACTTGGCGAGACCTCATCTCTACAGTAAATCAAAAAATTAGCCGGGTGTGGTAGTGCGCGTCTGTAGTTCCAGCTACTTGGAAGGCTGAGGCGGAAGGATCGCCAGAGCCCAGCAGGTCGAGGCTGCGGTGGCCGGGAGCGGCCACTGCACTCCAGTCTGGGCGACAGAGTGAGACTCTAACTCAAAAAAAAAAAAAAAATTCCTATACTATTATATAGAACTTCCTTGCAACCATTTTAAAAAATGGAGGCAAAAAAACCCCATAGACAAGTAGAGCTGGTCTTCACAAAAAAGAAAAAAAACTAATAGTATGGTTTGTTTGAAATGTTATAGTTTCCAAAATTACACTACTACTACTAGTAATTTTGGATACCACAGTTATTTGAGCACTTAATTTTGTATACATACCAATAACCTTTTAACAGAAATTATTTTATGTAATGCTTACAATAACACTATGAATGGAGTAGGTTTCGTTTTCTCCAGTTTATAGATGAAGAACTAAGATTTTTTTCAAAAGTATTTTATTTCCTCTATCTAGACATAAGTGGTTTGCTAGTGATGTCTTTCCTCTTATAATGATAATATATGTTATTTTAGTGACGTAGAAGGCTTATTAAGGATGAACTGTCATCTAGCAAAATATTTTAATGGTTTATTGATTGGTATCAGAATAAATATCATTCTTGAAGAGATGTTTGCTTTCACCATTAGAATTAGTATTTGCTATTTAAATATTAAATGGCCATTTAAAATATATGCAAAAGTTTATTCAACCTTCCTGGAGTTACATCAATTGAAGTATCATTCAACATTTAATTTGTAAAACTATGACAAAAATTTTAAAATAAAATGGATGAATTACATGCCATCATACAATTAAGGGTTGCCTAAAGATAACAAAACTAATACTGCAAATACATATTTTTTTTCTAAATATGACATTGTTTTGTTAAAGTAGTTTTATTTAGTCAGGCTTTATAAAATTATTTTTCATATAAATTGGCCATTTTTCTTTATGATTTCATAGCCATATGCATGGATGTCATTATGACTATTTAGGAAGTACAACCCCACTCTTAATCACAATGCTTCAGAGTTGTTCACTTAGCATATATTTCCATTACAAGTGGAAACATGCACATGGGTTGCATATTTGTAATACTTAAATTGTCCTCAATATTTTCTAGCATAATTTGTCTACACGTGTCCAATCACATATTTAAATTAAGCTCTCTAATTTTATTTAAGTGCACAAGTATTAAGTGGCATAATTTTCAGTCTTGTGACATAGTTGTTACATCATGGCTTTAAACTGATATAACACGATTCAATGAACTCCTCTTCTTTTTTTTTATAATTTTCCTTTGTGGGTATTCATATTAATATCAGTGTAATCAATATTTTTGTGCATGAACATCTTTCTTCAAAGTTTTACATTTATTATTTTAGAATCTATTCCCCAAAGTGGGAATATTGGATCAAAGATTTCTGACATTTTAGAGAATTTTGATACATATTGCAAAAATCATTTACAGAAAGGGTCAGACCAAGTTCCACTGCCATCATTAATATACAGAATAATTATTTCCTCAAAACTTGCTTAGCATTATATTAAAAGCAGATTTAAATTAAAATAGTTTTTCACTGCTTTAATTACTTATGTCTGCTTATATTCAGATTTCATAGTCCACGTGTAAAAGCCATATTTTTAAAGCTCTTTTAATTCTGAAAATTCCCTATCTGAAGTAAAATTCAGTTTACTTTTATGTAGGATTTGTATATTAATATGCACTTTTTAATGCTGGCTAAAATAAGATTTTGCACACATAAATCTGAATACCTATTGACTGACACATGTATGCATTAATTAATTGTTTGCATTTGCTCATGTTAATGAGTATGAATATTTTTTGTAAATATGAGATTTTTATTTATAACATAAAAAATTATCCATTTTGCAGTCAAGATATTTTGAAGGCTATTTATTGTATTAGTTTACTTTTAATCTATATGCCATATATCTCCACATGGAATTTGAACTGATACTTTCAAAAAATGAATTTGAATGCTTTAGAAAGAAACATCAGAAATCTAATTAAAAAATGTAAAAAAAATTCTTCTTTAAGTCTCTAGGGAAATTTTTATTTCACCTAAACAATTTTATTTTGCATTTCCTATTATTCATGTCAATTACAGAATAAAAATTAATGTTGTATCTGTTGTTGCTTAAGTAAAGCAAGAATGTAAATTGTCAAGTACAAAATTGGGGGGAAGAATTACATGAGAAAATATAATTTAACTTATAGAAGGCTTTTGAAAAATAAAAAGACTAATGAATTGTCATGTCAAATCTCATCCTGAATGTGGAATATAAGGTGTGTCCTGCTAATGTTGTCCAATTTTCTGGATTTAGAATATTTCATGTGATTTTTTTGAGAATTTGTAAAGAATAATATGATCATCCATTAAAGTTTTTTTTGGAGATGCTGACTGTTTTTGGATGTGATAATACTATCTCTTTTAAGACCTTAGACACTGAATGACAACAAATTATGTTGTGTTGATTGGCTTACCAGTTTGTCTGATATAGAAGAGGTACCTATAGTAAAAGTGAATAAAAATTAGACAGAAGTTGATTCCTCTCTCATGGACCATTCTGGATAAAATGACTAATACGGCAACTCCCAATCTTCCACACCTCAAGATTCTTCTGTCATCTCTGCTCTCCTATGTATCTTTTCCATGTTGTGGTCCAAGATTCATGCTCCAATATCCTTGATTCTTCTTGTATTGTGGATAATAAGAAGGAGGCACGTGGCAATGAGGAACATGCTGTTTGCCTTTAGGGGCATGTTCGGATAGTTGCACATATCACTTCTGTCTTCACCCATTGTTCACAATTTAGTGAGCAGTCTTTCCTGGTTGTAAGAGGATATGGAATGCAATTCCTTCCCTTATCTCCTCCTGGGTATATTCCCAATTAAAATGTAGAGTTCTATTACTAAAGAGAAAAGGAGGAGAATGGTAATTGAAGGATAATTAATGAAAAGTTTCTACGTACTTTAATTTGCTCTTCTTGACATATTGAAATTACTGCTAGTGTTCCACCCATCCATCTGAGTGACCTTTATCTTTCTTTTTTTTTTTTGAGTTGGAGTCTCACTCTGTCGCCAGACTGGAGTGCAGTGGCTGCTCCCAGCCACCACAGCCTCGCCTGCTGGGCTCTAGCGATCCTTCCGCCTCAGCCTTCCGAGTAGCTGGAATTACAGGCGCGCGCTACCACGCCCAGCTGATTTTTTTCT
>NW_007068415.1:424223-497124 GCF_000164805.1 Carlito syrichta | reverse complement strand
TTTTGTTCTTTTTTATGGCTGCGTAGTATTCCATCGTGTATATGTATCACATTTTTTTTAATCCAGTCCTCTTTTGATGGGCAGCATGGTTGTTTTCAGTTTCTTGCTATTGTGAACAATCCAGCTGATTTTTTGATTTATTGTAGAGGTGAGGTCTCACTGTCCAGGCGGGTCTCGAACTCGCAGGCTCAGGCTATCCACTCACCTCAGCCTCTCAAAGGCGCGGGATTACAGGCTGAGCCACCGAGCCCGGCTTATCTCTTTTAATTTTTCTTTCCATCAGAGTCTCTCTCTGTCACCCAGGTTAGACTGCAGTGGCACTGTCATGGTCACCGCAGCCTCAACATGCTGGGCCAGGTGATCCTTCTGTCTCAGCCTTCCAAGTAGCTGGAACTACAGTGTGCACCACTGCTTGTCTAATTTTTTGAATTAGTGTAGAGATGAGGTCTTGTGAGGTTGTCCAGGCTTGTCTCAAACACCTGGGATCAGGCAATCCTCTACCTTCGCTTCCCAAAGTGATGGAATTACAGGTGTGAACCACTGTATCCAGGTCTGAGTGACCTTTATAATTTAAATATCATTCAAATATCCTTTAACTGGAGCAAAAATTCTTTTACAGTAAAATGAATATATAGTTATATACTATATGCAATATTTTATAATCTGTTTTCATGCATTTGTTTTGATCACAATTATCAAATTGTTTTCTGCAATAAAAATATTTAATCTTGCAGTGAGAGAAAGCTAAGCACTATAAGTAAATGTTGCACTTTGATATTCTACTTCAGTATTGTCAGTATTTAAACTTACTCTTTTTTTCTTGTAAGATTGTTGCTTTCCCTATGAAGGTGGACCTCTAGGAGGATGCAATTTACTTACCCTCACCAAGAGTTTTGCAATATAGGGTGGATTTAATGGGATGCTCTATTCACAACTTTATATATATGTAAATATATATATAATATATAATATATATATATAGTTCATTTGACATTTTATATATCAAATGCTCACAAATCATAATGCCATCATATTGTTTTGGTTTTAATTTGGCTCACCATTGCTGTTCTTTGTCCTGGCTATTTTTATTGCTCAAGTTTCACAATGTCACATCTCTCATTAAAAATTTGTCACTTGAGAGTCTATAACAATTTTACAATCTCAGCATCTATATCTAATAGCTGATGAAGCAATTAGAATACTGAATATTGAGAAAACATTGTCAGTTAATAAATTTTCCTCAATATGTTGCAATGGTGATATAAGTGTCTGACAGCTGTTATATTATAGATAAATTAAGCAGATTGTATTTGAACAAAAAATGATTCATGATTTGGGCAGCACTCAGAACAAAGAGAGAGCTCCACTCAGCAACATGAGTAGACAGTAGTATTTATAGGAAGAATAAGGAAATATACAGAAACAGCTTGATTGGTTATAGTTGAGCTTTTGCTTTCTGGGGCATAATTTAATCAGTTGGCAGTCTGTGATTGGCTGAAGCTTGGCTACTTGACTGACTGAGACTCAATTGTTACAAGAATAAGCTCTCATTTAGGTTGCAGTTAGTTTATATACTAAGTTTGGTTGCAGTTTCTATGTAGGAATTCAGAGTACCAAGGCAATTATAGGACAAATTTAATTTAAAAGAGTTAAATAACATTTCTATTTTAAATGTTATATTTCCTGGAGGAAACTAAAAGATTATAAATTTTGAGCCTCTGGTTATTATTTTTAACTTTTTTTCTCTGTTTTATGTTGGTAGGAGGTGATTTGCTTTTCATTTCCTAAAACTAGTAGTAGAATAGTGAGCATTTTCTATATTTTTTAATACTCTTACATCAGTCATTTCTTTTCACTGTTCCAATAGAGTCTTCTAAGTTAGACATTGGTCTGAAATATTTACTTAAGAGCTATTGAAATGATCTTGTTTTATTTTATGGTTCCAAATTTTAAATGTATCTTTAAATATGATATATTATTATATAAATATTCTTAAACATTATATTTGTAAATCTTTTTCCATGGTCAAGACTTCCAAGTCACTTATTATTGACTTTTTTTTTTTTGATTTTTGAGACTGTGGAAATTTTACCAGAAATTTTCCTAAGCATACATAACTTTTGGCAATGAAATGGCAGTTTCTCCTTGAAGGTACAACCAATATCTATGAATTATTACTTTTGTGTCTTTTCTTAGATTGTAAGTTCCTGGAGAGCAGTTCTTGTGCACTTACAGCTGCTGACACAGACTTTATAGTATCTAGCATATTGTAATAACTCCGTTAAGTTTTTTTTCCTAGTAAAATTGATAAATCAATGAATCTAAATTAAAATTAAAGTTCCATTTTACACAGTGGTGAGATGGCTTAAGAACACCAGAGTCATAAATCTATTCCAGGCATCCTTCCCCATTTCTGTTCTTAATTCTTTCTTTTTAAAGAAATACCTTCCCTACTACTTCCAACCTCCATCCAGATCTGTTTAGGTCTCTGTTATATGAGGTGTGGCACTGAAATATCTATCTTGAAGAAAACATTTGCCCTTAGTGAGTACCTAGAGTTGAGCAGAAACTGTATAAATGTTTTATGTAATTCTCTTTTATCTAGTTACAATATGATAGCAGCAAAGGCAAATGCTCAAAAGAAAATCTGGATCAGTTGACTCTTTTGCAGTCCTAAGACTAAATAAGGCTTTTTTGATTTAGGACTAATAAAATAAAAACTAGTCAGTGGAGAAATCCATGGAAGATTCATTCAGTAGAAATGCTAAAAAGAAATGCCATAGTATTACAGACACAGATACTTTAGGTAAAAAGAAAATCAGCATTAAATATATATACTCAGTTTTTCCAATGAAAAGAACCAGTCAGTGACCTACGAAAAGTAAAACATCAAAACAAAAACTGCTAGCCTGTCACAGTGGCTCACGCCTGTAACCCCAGCACTTTGAGAGGCCGAGGCAAGAGAATTACTTGAACTCAGGGATTTGAGACCAGCCTGAGCAACATGGCGAGATCTCATCTCTACAATAAATAAAAAAATCAGCTGCCCATGGTGGCACATGCCTGTGGTTCCAGCTACTTTGAAGGCTGAGGCGAAAGGATCACCTGAGCCCAGCAGGTCAAGGCTGTGGTGGTCATGAGCATGCCAATGCACTCCAGCCTGGGCAAAAGAGTGAGACTCCAACTCAAAACAAAACAAACAGTAAAACAAAATTCTCATTGGGAGAACTAACACATTTGACAATATAAATTATTCATCAGTGATGTTCAGAGGAATCTTGATACATACTCTCTGAATGCCAAAATAAAAGATAAAATATGGAAACAAAGATAATAAATATGGAGGTCAAAATTCATAGATATATTCATAAGTGATGTATTCCCAAAGATCAGACCAAGCTTATGGATTAGATATAATTATCAAGGATGTAATGAAAGAAAACATTCAGGTCTGCAAAGAAATTTGTATATAGTTGTAGATTTGAAAAGCCTGCAGTGTTTCAGACAAAGATTTTTTAAAGTCAAGAGCATTTATACCAAAACTTGCTCAAGGATATCCAAGAGGAGATTTCTAGTAGGCAGCTAAACATTTAGTTTGGTTGCTTAGGAGAATGGCCTAGAATAGAGTTTTATGTTTAGCTTATGAGGGGAATTTGAAAACAAGTGGCTGAAATTTCTCGAGCAAGTGTGAAGTTGCGTATATAGCAAGGCCAGATTCAACTATAGATACATTTTGGCATGCTTAAACAAAGTTAACAACAAAATGGTTTTGAGTACCTTTGAATGTAACACATTCTCTAGTCTGCAATAATCCCACTACTCCTTATTGTTTTACTTTCAGCCTGCTTCACACATCTATACTACATAAAAATAATAAAAAATGCTTGAAGAGAGTACAAGATAAACTCCTTAGAATACCAACATTTAGGGAAAGCTGAGGACAGGGGTGGTAAGTGTGGAATATGAATAGCTAGAAATGAAGATGTAGCTTTCCTAATAGTAGTAAATCGTGCAAAGAAGGCCATGAGCCTAGTACATGTTGGAATCAGGTTGAAATTTGGAATTTTCTGATTTCTACTGTTCTCCCACATTTACTGGTATATCGCCAAGTGCACATTTGTATATAAAGAATGTTCAAGTGTAATCTATTGATTTTTTTCATTATAACGATGATGCATGGCCTCACTTAAAGGTAAAACAAGTATTTAAAGTTGATCAATTGTTCTTTTAGAGTGTAAGCTTTCTATAGCTACATTAGAATTAGTCAGTTACTGAGGAGGTTGTAAGCTCTTCAAGGACTCTAGTATAAGACAATTCCTCAAGGGCACTTTATAGTGCTCATCTACTTAGATCAATGCTATTTATGTTCACCTTGTGGTTATAAAATAAATACTGACAGCCAGATTTAGCTAAAGCAGTGGCTGAAATAAGGGACAGAAGTAATGTTTCCTTAGGATTGTATAATATGAGAAAACACTGAGGCCCTAGTCATTTAAACAAATTTTCCTCTTGAAACTTAAAAATGCAGGTATAACTGGGATAAATTATTTGGTGAACCACAATGCTCATGGAAGGATATAACACACATGCCATTACTGGAAATTTAAGACAATATTTTCTGTGTGCAGTTCACTAATGCTAGTTAATGTTAACATATACACTGCTGATTACCTGACCATGATATCCTAAATTTTTTCTAAGCACATGCCAAGTATGCTTTAAAAACCCAGTGCAAGCAAGGCATGGTTGCTCACACTTATAAAACTGACACTTTGGGTGACCGAGGCAGGAGGATAATTTGAGACCAGCCTGGGCGACATAGCACGACCTTGTCTCTACAAAAAATAAAAATAAAAAAAAATCAAAAAATTAGCTAGTCATGGTGGTGCTCCTGTAGTCCCAGCTGCTTAGGAGGTTAAAGTGGGAGGATTGCTTGAGCCCAGGAGGTTGAGGCTGCAGTGAGCCATGGTTATGCCACTGCACTCCAGCCTGGATGATAGCATGTGATACCAACTCAAAAAACAAAAAACAACAATAAACAATTCCCGTAATAACCCCCTTTTGAAGCTTTCCTTGGTTTTTCTAAGTAGCAAATGGTTTTCCTTCCTATGGGTGTTCTAAGCAACTTATAGTATATTTCTGACTTTAATGATCTAATGTGTTACACTATAGTATATGTATACTGGGTTTGATCTTCTCCACTAAATTTTTTAGCAAATTGAGGTAGGAATCCTACTCAGCTTATCTTTTTACCATTATGGAGTAATTATTGAGATCATGCTTGTGTAATGTGTGTGTTTCAAAAACGCTGTTATTTTCATAGTGTTTATGAAGACATGGTGCTATATTTGCAAAGTACACAGGAAACCCCTTGCAAGCATGGTAGAAATTAAGATGTTTCTTTTGATTCAAGGTTAATGGAAGAAAAGTTAAGAAAATAAGTGACAGAGCTAGCTTTACTCTTGAGTATATTGGAATTAATTTTTAGGATAGACATTTGTTTCCTTTAGTTGCTCTAACAGGCTCAGAACAAGACAGAGATAGAAGACAATGCTTCCTCATCTTTTCTCATTTGTCCCCGGGAACAGTCGTCAGGACAGAGAGCAATGTCAAAACAGGCAATGCAGTTTCCTCTATGTCCAAAAGTGATTTAAGGTAGAAAATAGGTTTGAAGAGTTCAAATATTTGCCTGCAATTTCTGCAAGTGATATAAGGATCAGGATTTTGTTTCTGAGTCTGACCAGATATGATGAGTTCAGTTACTGTGAAACATGACTCAGGCTTATTATTCCATGAAAACTGAAGTTCTGTCTGATTCTACATACAATTAAAATAAATAATAGTTGTGGAATTTTATTTTCAAAGGGGTTATATGATCAAAATGGGTACAATGTTCCCATGAAAGATTTTATTTTGTATTTTATCAGTAAAAACATCTTAAATATACAGAAGAGAAATAATACGATGAGTCTCCATAACTACTTCATCTATAATTAAATCTTTTAAAATAAAGATATGACATTTTATTACTTAATATTTCTATGCGCAACCCTATTTTTTTCTTCAAGATAACAAGAAGGTATGCATATACAATTGCTGTGCATTGTCATACAGAAGAAGCAATGGAGTGTGATAGTTAAGAGATTGTGCACTAGAGTGCTAGCAGGATTTGAGTCTCAGCTGTGCCATTTCCTATCTGGGTGATAGCCTAAAAATCACAAGATTTGTCTGTTTTTCACTCTTTTGGTCTGTAAAATGGAGGTGATAGCATTAGCAACTTCACAGAGTTATTGAAAAAATAAAATTAGCTAACATATATAAAGCATTTAGAACATTTCTTAACTAATAGTGGGCAGTCCAGAAAGGTTAGTGAATGTGATTTTTAAAAAAAAATAATTGTTAATATTATTACAATAAATTTAAGACTGATTTGAAGTGATTTTAGCACCAAATGGAGCATGTTTGTAAATCTGAATGAAAAGGTAGTAGATTGAGATTTTTCATTTTATTGTTATGAATTTAATACTTGCGTTTGTGTGAAAAACTTGATGATGCATGTACAAAATAAAAATCATAGTTGAGTCTTTCAAAAACATTTTAAAAATGTGAACACAATTCAGAAGTTTGATATTATTGTAGGTTTTATATATTCAATTTTTGGAATTTTAGAGACAGGGTCTCACTGTGTTGCTCAGGCTGGCCTTGAACTCCAGAGCTCAAGTGATTCTCCTGATTCAGCCTTCCAAGTAGCTGGGGCTGCTGATATGTGCCACTGCAACTGGTACTATATATTAAAATTTAAAAGAAAAATGAGATGTAAAAATAAAAAGCTAGTAATGCAGTAATAATCTATGAAAATCCACATTCATGCTCCCTTTAGTTTTGAAATTTATTTAGGTTCTTAGTGTAGGTTTCTAGAGACATCTGACCCAAAAAGTCCTTAAATTCCCTGAAGATTAGTGAAGCAGATTTCCTAGAAGACTTGAGTTGTGCCAGCAAGCTGAACTATTTTCTTAATTCCCAAAGTAAGCAGCAAGAAAGCAGATCATTACAAACCCTTATTAACCTAATTCCAAGATCTATGTTTCTGACTAAAATCCAGATGAAATAACTTCAACCCAGAATTCCCATGTCATTACATTTAGTTGATTTATTTGCTACATTTCATTTTATTGATCGTGTTAACAATTTGACCTGTCTTAGACATTTGGCTAGTTGCTGAATTCCTTTGCATATTTATGTTGCTGTTTATTTTCTTCTTAGCAGAGTCTTGTCTACATTAAAACTAATTCCAACATAATGTCCTATCTAAATCCCTTTTTAAAAGTCTTTTGTAATTTTATTGTAACTTATAGAAATAAATAAACCTGGTTCTAGAATGAGCTAGTAGGAATGTGCATCACATAGCAGTGAAATCTATTTTATTAAAGAAAAAATCATAATCTAGGTTTCTTTTCCAACATTTAAAAAAACTATCTTGTGATTGAAGCCTTTATTTCGCACTCTGATGTTGGCCAATATTGAAAGCTTGAATAGATAATGATTTAAAGATAGAATATTAATCGCTTTATAGTCAGTGTCTGTTTTTTGTGCATCCTAAATACTTGGTTTAAATAGTATGAATGTGATCAGTGTTTGGATTGGGTTATAATAATAGCCTGTATATAGTTTTTTGTTTTTTTTGAGTTGGAGTCTCACTCTGTCGCCCAGACAGGAGCGCAGTGGCTGCTCCCGGCCACCGCAGCCTCGACCTGCTGGGCTCCGGCGATCCTTCCGCCTCAGCCTTCCGAGTAGCTGGAACTACAGGCGCACGCTACCACGCCTGGCTGATTTTTTGATTTATTGTAGAGATGAGGTCTCGCTGCCCAGGCAGGTCTCCAACCCGCGGGCTCAGGCAATTCACTCACCTCAGCCTCCCAACGGCGCGGGATTACAGGCTGAGCCACGGAGCCTGGCTTGCATATAGTTATATGAGGAATATATATATACTTATTCATAGTAGGTAGTGGCGTATAAAGCGTTTAAGGTATACTAATATTACCATATAATATAGAATAAGTATATAATATATGCTGGCTATTGTTATAACTTGATAGTATCTATTAAAATTCATAGTAACAATTTTTTGCAGCATATACTGTTATTTTAATGTTTTTTAGGTAGAGCAAGTAAAATTTGATGAGTTTAAATTACTTGTCCAGTGTCACATACTTGGTAATTGACAGAGTAGGGGATTGAATGCAATGTAGTACTTACAGCTGGAACATTGTGTCCTGTGCTGTGTGCCCTACCCGTGCACTTTGGGGGACGGGAGAGGGTCTGCGAAGGTGCTGTTATAAATCAAGAATTAAGGTTAAAATTTTTGAGACAGTTTTAGTTTACTGTTTTAATTTATTGCATCTTTTCATTATTCTGTTTATATTTAATTTTGTTGTATTTGGCTTATATGTTATCCAACCTGCTTTATCACTGACCATTATGTTTTAAGTTGCCACTGATCTACTATCCCCAGTGATGCTTACCATGGATATCTTAAAATTAAAGCATGCATCTCTGATGGAATATAGTCACCTTAAGATTCATTACGAGAAAAGCTATAAAAATCAGTATAGAGATAGGTTAGATTCTGTTTCTTCTAAGAATTCAGCGTTATGGTTTAGGAGCTCCTTTCAAAAAATTTTCAAGGATATCTTGATATATTTTCAATGTTTTGTGCACTTGGGCACAATCTCCTTTTGCAAAGACAGTTTAAATGTTGGCTGTCAGTTATTCTGGATTAGTGGCATTTATGGTAGGATCTTGGAATCCTAGAGTCTGAGCTCTTTAATCAAATCTTAGTTGTATGACTTTAGCCAGTCTTTGCCTCAGATATCAAGGGAATATAATTGATCTTCCTGCCTTACAAGGTTGTTATTGGTTTTTTTTAAACCTCTTTGCCCTGATAATATTTTGAAAAGCATATGTGTCTATCATAATATTAAAACGTCTTTTAATCTCTTAGACTTAAAGTGACCTCATTTAAATATTTTTCTTGTATAATATAATGGATGATACTTCATGGTTTCCATTAGGAGTGCTATATTGAACTTTCAGACTTTAAAATCACATGGTATTTTTCACAATCCCGTAGCAGAATAGAAATAGCATTCTCTTCCCAAAATGTAGACAACATATTTAGATACAATGTATAGATATATAATATACTTTTATAGCACTGTATCACATCCCTTTTTGATACTGGTGAGGTGTTTAAATCAGCCCCCAATTCTTCTTTTCCATTTCATTCACCTGTATTGTAGGTGTAATGACTCTCCTTACTCTGTGCTAGGTTCTGTGATAGGCAATTCACAGACATTCATTCATCTTGCAAACTAAAATTGCATCCATTTTATTTCAAGGATGTTCTCAGGTTCAGTCCTCCAGGTCTTTTAAATGTTATCGTTATAATTCTCATCGGCAATCTGAATACATTTTATAAAATACTATTTTTGCATTTTTTAAATTTAAGAAACAAGTCATTAAAGTGATCAGTATCCCCTTTTAACTTAACTTATTTCATATTTATGTGTTTCATATTTATACTTATCTCTGACTGTCTTTTGGAAAATGTATTTTTTTGGCTTTAATATGTTCTACAATGTTTTTTCACTTGCTGCTTTTCTTTGTGTTATTGTATAATTTTAGCTGCTTCTTGTTCCTCCTTTTTCTCAAAGTCTGCTTCTTCCTTTTCTTTTATCACTGATAATTATTGGTAGAATACATGAGGACTTAACAGTAAATCTAGTATTTAAGAACTAGAATTATTTCTTCAATTTTCTTTTGATCACTGATTTTGTAAATTTATTTTTATGTTAATTTAAAACTTTCTTTTTATAGTATGTTAAATAAATTATTTCTGAAGAATTAATGCTATAGTTTTTCCCAGGATAAATCTTAAGGAATTACAGCATTTTATGAAGAACTCAAGAAATTTTTTGAATTTGTAACTTCTTCACAAAGTATAATTACCTAAGTTTATATGGTTTTTTTGCAAGACCAATATGACTGTTTATTAAATTCATAATTATGAAATTTTATTTATGATTCAGTAAAGCAAAAGTACAAATATTATATATAAATTCTTAGTGCATATTTATTTTGTGCCATCCAATTTGTTTTCCTTTTAAATACAATAATCTACTGAAGACCTCTGTAAGTCATAGCATCCTCAAGGAAAAAACGAGCAGCTTAAACAAATAAAGTCAGATGGCTCAATTGTATTCATATTGCCACTGTATTAGATTCATCATTTGATAATCAACCTGGCCTTACAACTTTACTTAGAACAACTCTGATTGGATGAACTTTCAACACCTCCCTCTATTTGTTCTTTAATTAGATGTGGTCCGATGTAGCACCTTTGATTAGTCTCAACTTCTAGTTGACCCATGTGACTAAGTGTGAGGCTTTTCTCTGTAGTATAGAGTCAGAACTGGTTACCATCCTTACTTAATTAGTGGAGGCAACACAGGATGCTTAAAATCCAATGGCGAACTAATGATTACAAAAGGAACATTAATTTTTAATCTATAGTGTTGATACCAATATCCCAGTATAGCAGAATTTTCAGACTTGGTGCCTATATGAAAGTCTTTTAAAATACAATGTATCCTATCTGTGGCAATTATTTATATTGGACTATAATGCCATATCTAAAGGCATATTATATATACAACATTTTATTTGACATTGGGGATACAATTGAGACTAAAAAATTCTAAAATCAGTAACATCTATATTGTAAAAATTATAAGGCCCTGTTATAAGTAACATCTGTGAAATGGCCATAAAAATAGAATGTGTATATACACATGCATACATATTGGAGAATTGTATACAGTACAAGGCTAAGCCTCTGGTTATTGAGGAACTGGGTTCATCATACAAGAGCCCATTAATTTAACTTCTTTACTAATGAGATGGAAGTACCAAATTGTGAAGCTTCTATAAAATTAGTGAACTACTTTATTGAGTATCAACTACTTTTACACAATTTTATGGAGCCTCCCCAAATAATAAAGAAACATAGCCATAGTGTGATTGTGAGCAAAGTAGCAGTTTATCAGTGATCAGGTTCAATCTGAATTGTGCAAAATGACTAAGCGAGCTTCCATTGCAACTTAAGTAAAATATATAGAGTTTAATTTTTGAGCATTTTGCATAAATAGAAATTATTTTAAGTTAAATTGAAAAAGAAAACAAAATAAGTAAATATCAATGTTTGATTACAAATATCAATTCTTAGATTGTTTGGTTTAAGATTAATGTATTAAATACACAAGAGGTTTGTATGTCTGTAAGAAAATTATCATTATGACTTTCCAAATTAAATTTGCTAATATGCACTTATAAAATTGAATGAACTACCCATTCAACATTAGCCTGTATGTCTGCTTCTGAGTGATCGAATCTATTATTTAATAACTGAAATTATATTGAGAAGAATTGACTGAGAAACATGCATTTAATGTTTTGCTTATGTTTTACCAAATGCATCTGAATATGTTTTAGAATCCATTTGCCCAATTTCTCTGTACATAATTATATATGGTAGTCTGCAGACTTCAGAAGAGATGTTTTGGGGAAAAAAATGTTGGAAAGGGATAAAAGTTGTTTTTTTCTTGTATGTGATCTGACAAAACAAGGAAATCTTAATTTCAGGGGGAGAATTTGAGATGTTTAATTAACACATCGGACAATATGTGTTAAGTAGTTTTTCTCTAAAATGTCAGTTAGTTCCTTTATGTTTACTGTTTGCTGTATTTCAGTTAAACTGTATGCATCATAATATGTCAAGATAAGTAAAGACATGGTTATGATGGTATAAGGAGCAATAACTTTAATAGTTTAAAGATAAGTGAATTGAATTGAGAAATTATAATATATTTATAAAATTATTTTAATTTATGTAAACACAAAAGAGAGAGCCATGGAAAGCAGCAGCGTTATTTTTTCTTTAGTTACTGTTCATTAAAAGGTGTCTTGTAACATGATTTACAAATTGAAAGTACATTATTTATTTTTTAAAATACATTTGTTTAAAGTTATTTCTAAAAACCACTCATATGGTAATTTAAAAGAGCAAGAACCTCTACAATATGAATTTAAAACTGCCGACTTTTAGGTGTGGTGGGATCTAGGGAAAAGATAAGTAATTTGTATCTTAGTAAGATAAGCATATAAGGCTTCATAGCATTTAGAAGAGACTAAAAATTAAAAGTTTTTTCCTAATCACAGATTACAGATATGTAATTACTGTATTATTGGAAGAAAACAAGAAGGCACAAAGATTAATACAATTATTTCTCATAACTACAGAGGTAGCAATAATGCTATGTACACATCCATTCATTTCTCTTTTTATGTCTCTTTCCTCCCAAGATAAATTTTTTTTCCTTTTTTTTTTGCTTAACATATACCTTTTAAACTTTATACCATATTAAAAGAGTGAGGAGTTAAGACAACTATACTTCAACTGAAAAAAGTTTAGCAAAATTTTTACAAATTGGTATAGATGCATTTTGGATAAAGGAATAAAATTTTTATTAAAAAAAAAACCAGGGGAGGGCAACAAGGTAATTCAGTATCAAAACATAGTTTCAATCGATGGAAAATTAATCTTTGACCTTAAACTCCTGTGGGATTCTCTTGCATCATTATTGATCGGATCTTTGTTCCTACCTGGGGAGACAAACTGGTTGAAGTCAGGATTTAATTGTATTTAGAGTTAAAATAGGTCTCTTTTTTTTCTGGTATACTTTCTTATTTAAAATAAAAATGGACACACCTGGAAGACACACAAAAAGTCAGAGAATGTGAAAAAAATAATAATCCCGTAATACTGTATTCTTCCTGTTAGTTGCACCATCATTTGTCAAACCAAGAATTATCTTCAACTACCCAATGTGAATTTAATTATACAAATTATGAAATTTGCTTCAAGTGGATGCTTTTAATTTGGTTGCTTTTATAGGCATGAATTATGTTCTTTAAATATGCATCTTAATAAGTGCCAGTTGTGAGAAAACTCGAGTTCCCCCAGGATGATCCCAAATGATCAAAGAAATCAGGAGAGAAGTTAGTTATAATGTGAACAATATAGGGTGGATGTTAATACCTGATAAAGATTTGTGTATCCAGTGCCATCTTTGACCTCTATCTAAAAATGTTCTTATAGATCTTTTTATTTAAAAGAATATGCATTTGACAAATGGAGTGAATGTGAACATATCTATGCTAGCGTAAGTTGTGATATTCTGTTTCTTATATCTGTCTTTTTCTATATAGCCTGAAAAAAATGACAGTGAGCCAGGCAGCCAGAGAATAAAACCTGTTTTTATTGATGACGCTAATTTTGGACGACAAATATCTTATCAGCATGCGGCAGTCCATATTCCCACTGACATCTATGAGGGCTGTAAGTAAAAGAATGTTAACAAATGTTAACATGGAATACCATTCTCTCACTTGTGTTATGTATTTCATATTTGGAAAAGAAAAAAAAGAGCCAATATGACACTGATTCATTTGTATGTCATATAAGAGTTTATGATAAACTCTGATTTATGTGAAAGAATACATCTGATTTTCATGAACAGTTTATGTTCGTGTGTCCTCACTACATGAACATTTGTAGGAGAGTCTGCATCCATGGAGATGTGTTTCTAATGTATTGTCTAGTAAATAATTCTGCTTTCCCAATTGACATCAGTACCTTACAAAATATATGGATATGGTCTTTAAATGTCAAAACTGTGTAGGTATATTGTATACACATGTCCACATGCACAAATATTCGTACATAAACATACAAACTGATAAAGGGAGCAAGTTGTACATTTTAGACTCTTTCCAGTTCTTATCGTGTCCCTTTCTCCCTCTCCCTCCTTCCTTCCTCCCTCTCCCTTTCCATGTGTCTTCTATCTCCCTGTGTCTGTGTCTCTGCCTCTGTCTGCCTTATCCTAGGATATAGGTTAAAAAGTACCTTTCTCCCAATATACGAGTGGAGACCCCCCAAAAGCCTGGAATTTACTTACAAAACATTGTGTATACTTGCATATTTAAACTTCAGTCACCTTTGAAGTACTCTCCATTTGATGCAATTCAGTTATCAAGATGCTTTTTCTACTGCTCAAAACAGTTTTTGAACTCTTCAGTTTTGATGCCCTTTAGTGTTTCCACTTTTTTTGTTTTACCTCTTCCACATCGGGCAAAACCTTTCCCTTTGAGGACTTTTTTCATTCAGGAAACAAACAAGCAAAAAAGTCACTTGGGGCAAGACCAGGTGAATAGGGAGGGTGGGGCACAGGGGTCATGCCATTTTTTGGAGGGGTCAAAAACTGCTGAACACTCAGCGGTGTGGGCAGTGTGCTTGTAAATCACCTGTCATGAAATAGGTAAATGCATTGAAAGAATCTAAAAAAAATTTCACTGAAGCCATTCACAGCCTCTCATGACAATGGTAGCTGGTACACTGACACCAATGGGTTCCTAGAACACTTACCTAGGAGGGAAACCTGTACGCAAGGGGCCTGCCTTCCAAAAAGTAATTCCAGTTTTTTTGTAGCCTCCCTCCTCCCGCGTGCCACTTCCCTCTTTGTGGCTCTAGGCAAAAAGAAATGTTGACGGGTAAGGAACAAGCCATAGTCTTAAATAAATAGAAACCCCACTGACTGGAAGTTTCAGCTGAGGTGAGAAGTCTGAAGAAGGTGGGAATGAGGTACATATTTAGGAAGATTGGGAAGAAGTTTGTGCTAGGGAATGTTTCTCAGACACTCTATGCATTGATCAGGGCAGAGCCTGAGAATTCTCATCAGAATTCTAATGACAGCCTAATCATCTGTGAGGATGAGCTGGGACCAAGGAAACAATTTCTTCAGTCATAGCCCAGTCTTCCAAATTATTTTCTAACCCCTTCTTCCACCCCCCTCTTTAACTTGTACCCTGTCTTCTCACATAGTAAAGAATAAGGGTAAAGAACAACTTGAGATTTTTGTAAAAATATGTTTCTTATATTCCCTGTAATGGGAGAGACTGTAGAGTGTATTTATATCCTGAGAATCCAAACAGCCTGGGTTCCAAAACCAGACTGCCTGAGTTCAGATCTAAATGATGGCAGTATTATTTCCTTGGGCAAATCCTTCAACCTTCTGGGTAAGCATTTTTTCATCTGTAAAAGGGAGATTAGTGTCCTTTGAGAATACAGTAAGTTAATGTATTTAGGTCCTCATAATACTACCAGGTTCATAGTACATGCTATATAAGTGTTCATTGCATTAATTACAGTTAACATTTGTTTAGACCCACAAGATTAAGTAAAGGGGCCCACATGGTAAATTTTATTTTTGGATTCACTCTTATATTATTTGTTGTTTAAACAGAAGTTTAAAAATACACATATGATTATTTTTATAACATAAGTTTATCTTTGATCAGATTATGTTATTCATTTATTTTTTTCTCCTTTATGTGTTTTAAAAAGCATATGCTATTTTCATCCTTCTGATTTTTTATGATTTTGAACATGTAATTATGTATAATAGAAACAAAATAGTGTACGTATGTAGTTTTTTTATTGCATGAGTCTTAAACATAATATAACTTATTTATAATCCAACTCATACCATTAATTTCAAGTATTTTTTGAATTATCTGGGATTTAGGTTCATATTTTCTACTTTGACAGTTTTATAATTTTTTTCAGTAATTATTGTTGATATTTGCAGTTACATTGTAAGCAATAAAAACTATTCAGAAAGTGCTTAAGCTTTTTGGATGTGTTTTCCAATTTAAAAAAATATATTATCTTCTACCTTATTTCGTTTCAAATTTTCTAGCATCTGTTGTTGGTGGTGATGTCAACAAAATAATAATCTTATTCTATATCTGTCTCTTGAAGTCACGTTGGTAGAAAAAACTGGTTGGATATAGAGGTTTTGAGTAAAAATATTTTTTTGTCCATATACTGTATGTCATAGCACTATTTTTCAACCTCTATTACTATCTAGAAGAAACTTGAGGCCAACTTGCGTGTTGTTAATTTGTTAGAAATCTTATGGTTGGGTTTATGTTTTGTTGAAATTTGGAAGGGTTTTTTTTATTATTCCTAAAATTCAGTAATTCATATAAGTCAACAGAATATTCTGTCAGTGATTTTCTTTCAAATAGCTTTAATATGTGAAGCACTTCTTTAAAATATGTCTACAGGGAAGACTTATCTGTGAAAGAAATTAAAGCAAAAAGTACTGTGTCTGAAATAAATGTGGTGTGGTCAGAGCCGTATCTACTTATCCCTTTTCTTTCTTTAAGAAGATGTCCTCTGTTTGTCTAGTATTGGCAGTCAAGACATTTTTTTGAACAAGTTTACAGAATATTGTTTGATTATTTGGGAGACAGAATTGTCCACAGGAGGTAGTACGATATTTACTTTGCATGAAAATATTTTCTTATTCTTTTGTTCCCTTTATTCTTTTAATCTAGTTAAAATCAGATTTCTTATACTAGAACACACATGATCTATGACTCATAATTTCAAGCATAATATTTTAAAGAAGAATTTCACATAGTATACATATATTTTTCAGTATGGTACAAAAATAATTTTAACTTATATAAATAATATTTTTCTTTCCAGTTTAGAATAACCTAGTAAATACCTGTAAAAGATATATATTTTTTTGAAAATAGGTTTTATTGAGAGGATAGAAAAGCTCCTACAGTGGGAGAGAACCCGAGGGGATTGCCCAAAAGAGTCTTAGAGAGTAAAACATATTTCTTTGAGAATCGGTTAGAAAATATTTAAATATTTGTTTTCAGAAGTTATAGTATATCCTGTAATATGTCATTTTTTTTAAAAAAGAAAAAGCTCTGACTTTGGATTATTTATTTAGTCTCATTTTTCTTAAAATTGGCATCTCCCTTTTGCTGAAGTCTCATCAGTAAGACTCTAACCTTAACTGGTCTGTATTTGTTTAAAATTCATATTCAGTGTTATAAGCTGCATGAGTAAATGACAGGACTAAAATCAGAAATGTCTACAAGATCTGGAAAATTTAATAATTGCTGATATTCTTCATGCAGTTCATGGGAACATATCAGATTTAGAGGATTGTTCTAGGCTTCTGAGTTTAATGAATACGAAAGTGCACTTTAATTGAAGGCTTAACTGAAGGAAACAGCCTTTTTCATTTTCAGACAGTTGTGTAGGTACATTCTCATAAAAAAATCTCATGTTCTAATTTCATAATGGTGATTACTTTTAAAGTCCCTGGAATTGAAATGTGATTATTTTCGTTCAACGATATATTTAAAGTTTTAGAATAGTATATTTAATTAAACCCCCATCTAAAAGTTTCAATTTTAGAGAATTTCACTGGTTGCTACTTTTATTTTTAGTATGGCACCAAGCCATACTTAATTTTCAGATCTAATTCTTCTGCAAGTTTAAGAGGATAGAAGACAAGCATATAACAAGGGTTAAATATTTTGACTGAATTTGTTTCTAATCACAGAATTTTATTAATTTCTGAATCCCTTTAGACTGAAGTAGAGGGAACATCTTCACAGAATATCCTCTAGTCATTTAAAATAAAATCCTGAGTTGATATTTGCTTATGTAATTATTATAATTCTAAAAGAATATTAGAATATATTAATAAGAGAAATAATATAAAAATGTCCAACTTGCATAAAACCTTCAGGTACCAAATACTTTTGCCCTTATACTTAGCCTACAATGTAAACAGGCAATTATTATTTCCATTTTAGAAATGTAAAAAACTGACCATACCTTTATCACAAAGATATCTTTATTTTGATAAAAGGATGACAGGAACATTTTCAGTTGTTTTATCTTTTGAAGTCTCATATGCTTTATAATAAGTATTTACTTTTTGTAAATTAAACTACTAATCATTAATACTGCCATTGTATCTTATTTATCGTGTCTTAAAATATAAAGCTACTGTATACTAAATGATGTCTGTCAAAATTGTAAGAGAAAAAGATTCTTTGCTGAATTGTTGCTGACAATTGTGTAGTTATCTCCTCATAATTCTCCTGTAAATTTTAACAATTAATCTAATTTCATGATATTGTCTACCATTTAATTATAGAGCATTAACTAATAATTTACATTTAATTGTTGTAAACAACTCATTTTGTTTTGTTATGTCATCAAGTAACAAGGTGGGTAATGTGCCTTTTTGCAGTAAAAATGTTCTTCACAAATTGACTAGCATGCTCAATGTAAATCAGCCTGACTGACTTCACAGCTCTGATAGTTGTAGAAGGTAGGCAGAAACAATCTTTCCTTAAGGTATTGGGTGCTTTTGGGCAAAAGGCTTCATTCAGAAGAAATGTGTATACTCTAAAGTCCATCTTTGTATTATTTCAGAAAATTATAGTCCCAATGAAAAGATTTTGGTGAAATGATATTAGATTATAGTACTGCTTCATCAAATATGATTTGTATGAGGGGAAACTTATACATGGTGTTGGTAGAATATTCACATGTGTACTCTTATTTAAATTTTAATTAGCTTTGAAATAACGAAAATATATGTGAGGAAAAGTACTGAAATTAAGATTGAAATTATTAGTTCTTTGGAAAACATGATTTGAAGAAAATGCAGGCCATGGCAAATTATGATTATTTGGTTACTTATAATGATTAGTATGAGTAGTATAGATTACTTAGAATGTAACTTCTTTGATTTATAACTAAAGTAGATTTTCAAAAAGTTAACAAAAAATATTAGGTATAATTTATAGAGTTAAAATTCTTCTTTTCTTATATGCCTTCTCCCCTTTTAAACTATATTGACCATAATAGTTAATATCTATTAGTTTCAGTTACCTTGTGAGCGTACAATATTTTAATCTGTATTTTGCATACTATTTCATTTGACAAAAATTTTGAGTTATTAATGGTTTAGTTGAGAAAATATGTCAAAAAATCAACAAGGTCTTGTTCTGTTATTGAATACCAAAATAATATGGATTATATTTATGTGTTAAGAAAAATATCACTTTATGATACAGTAGCATTATAACTTGATATAAAATGCTATTAACTATCTTTTATTGGAATAGAAATCTAGAAGTTTATTGTAAGATAGCTGAGAAAATACTAGTCTTTTTAGATATGATATTATTTAATTACCTCAGAAACAGCCAATTATCAGGCAAAATTTTGTTTATTTAAAAAGATTAGCTTCAAATATATTTGTATAAAATATGTATCAAAGGGAAAATATTAAATTTTCCCTTTATGTTGTATCTAACCCTTCATTCAGCAAGTATTTATTGAGCACTTACTGTGTATTATGTACTTTTTCAGATAATGGTGAGATAGCACTGAACAAATAGACAAAATCCCCTGCACTCATGGAGCTGAATCCTAGTGGGAGGGGAGCAGAGACTAAAATAAACAATTAAAATAAAGGGGTATGTTATAGTCTAATGAGTGCTCTGGATAAAAATAAAATAGAGAAGGGGTTACAGATGTTTCTGGGTTAGGAGAGAGGAGTGATATTTTAAAATAGAGTGACCAGAAAGACATTTTGGATAAGGCAACATTAAAGCAGAAGTCTGAAGTTTAAAAGCATGAGAGCCGTAAAATTGCTTGGATAAGAAGGTTGTGAGCAGTGGAACAGAAAGTTCAAAGGTCCTGAGACAGTAAAATGGTGGACTCATAAATCAGCATGGAGACCAGTGCAGCCAAAGCAGAGTGGACATGGTTGAGGGTAGCAGAGATCATGTTGTACACAGCCTTGTAGATTGCAAAGGCTTTGGATTTTTCTCTGAGATTGTCTTAGCTCAGACTGGTATGTCAAAGTACCATAGACTAGGTAGATGAAATACCAAGTATAACTTTTTTCATTATATTTTTTACAGTTCTGGAGGGTAGGAAGTTCAAGGTGCAGGCAGATTGGTATCTAGTGCACTTGGAAGGCTGAGGCGGCAGGATTGCCGGAGCCCAGATGGTCAAGGCTGCGGTGGCTGGGAGCAGTAACTGCACTCCAGTCTGGGCGACAGAGTGAGACTCCAACTCAAAAAAAAAAAAAAAAAAAAAAAAATGAGAATAGGCATAAAAGGAGCAAGAATAGAGGAGGGATGTTAGAACCTTGGACCAAGGTCATAGCCTTTGATTGTAGCCTAAGGACGTATTCCTATCAAATTGTATAATCCTAGGATATTTTTGAGGTCCACACTCTTTCTTATAATTTTATATTTGTTATAAAAGTTTTCTGTGATGAAGTTATTCTTGTCAGTTAACCTAATTTTCTCAAAACAGTGACACACAAATATAATTCTCATAAATAGATTTTATAAAAGTACTTTAAATGGAGAAGCTAATGAAATTAGCTTAAATGAAATTAAAGTTTGATGGTATATTAAGACTCTCTTTTTATTCATTTCTCCATAATTTTCTCTTGTAGCTAGCTAAATTCTATACAAGTTAGTGCCTTTCCCGATCACTCATTGCTACAAGTTAGGAATGAAAGATAGAAATCCTTAGGAATATGGAGAGAAAATATACAGAAAATTGTATTAATTTTTCATTTTAACTAAATCTTTATGCCTTGATGCAAATTGCTGATTTCCTTGTTTGGGCCTGCCTGGCGTATTTCCTAGGATAGTCTTCTGGCATGGGATTCATATCACATTACCAACAAGCATTGAACTGTACAAAGTACTGATGCTTATATATGTGCATACATTTGGCTTTTTTTTTGTAACATAACAATTAATCTTGAACTAATGCCTCACTCTTCCTAGTTCCATGAGATAAAAATATTGACTGGGATATTCTAGTGACTGGATTCTAAGTTTAAATTGTATATATTTTCTTGGGAAACATCTTTTGATTTTTAAAATTATTTTTGACTTACTAATAGTAAGATGCTTATTCTTTTATTATAAAAAGAACATATTGATCTTATGAAACAACATAATATAAAGAAAAAATATAAAATGATACTAATATTCTAACACTGTTTTATATAGAGTATATAGTATATGTGTTCATGTATTTGCTTAATATAATATTGTGGAGGGTAAGTATATAGTAACCTATATAAATATAATAACTCTAACATATTACAGCAGTGGGTTAATTTATTTTGTGTTCATACCTGATTTTTTAGCTTACCAAGTCTATCATATATTTAATTATATTTTTTGAAAACAGTATTTTAATATTAAATTTTTCAAAATGAATTTACTGTATACCTGTTGTGTATTGTTAGATAATTAAATTATTACCATTTTGTTACCATTTTATCATGATGAATATGTGAATTTCTGTATCTTACTATTTCCTTAAGATAAAATACATGAACTGATATTAGAAGGTCAAAACTACTGATAAGTTTCATTGATCTTGCAGGTTAGTATAAATTTAGATTTATTATAACAAAGAATTAATGCCTTTCTAATGCCCACATGCCATCAATGAATATTGTCTGTTAAATAACATTTTTCCAACTTTATACAATATTGATAATAAATTTGAATAGCTTATTGCTAATTTATTTTTAGCTTTCTAGCATTTACTTCTTTTTCTTTATTTTGCACCAAATACTATAGCTGTCTAAAATAAAATTCTAGGGACCAGGCGTGGTGGCTCACACCTGTAATCCCATCACTTTGGGAGGCCAAAGCAGGTGAATTGTTTGAGCTCAGGATTCAAGACCAGCCTGAGCACAAAATGAAACCTTATCTCTACAAAAAACAAAAAAAAAACAAACAAAAAAACCTGGACTTGGTGACACACACCGATAGTCCCAGCTACGCAAGATGCTGAGGTGAAAGCATCACTTGAGTCCAGGAGGTTGATGCTACTGTGAGCTATGATCTTGATGATCATGCCACTGCACTGCACTTTGGTGACAGAGTGAGACCCCGACTCAAAAAAACCCCAAAAACAAAAAACAAAGAAAACCTAATAAATAAATAAAATACTAGGCTACTATAAGAAGTAGCAGCAATTTAACTGAGGTGATGATAGCAGACTCCTTTAGAAATTACTCTGGGCTAGGCTTGGTGGCTCAATCTGTAATCCTGCACTTTGGGAGGCTGAAGTGAGTGAATTGCCTGAGCCCACGGGTTCAAGACCCGCCTGGGCAACTTGGTGAGACCTCATCTCTACAATAAATCAAAAATTAGCCAGATGAGGTAGTGCGTGCCTATAGTTCCGGCTACTTGGAAGGCTGAGGTGGAAGGATCCCCGGAGCTCAGCAGGTCGAGGCTGCGGTGGCCGGGAGCATGCCACTGCACCACTCCAGTCTGGATGACAGAATAAGACTCCAACTCAAAAACAAAAAAGAAATTACTCTGAATTTCCCACATGCTAGACCTCTGACAAAATATCTCATAGAGTTTTCATCTTTAACTTTATAGCCTGAATTTAATTCTTATATTTGATTGAGCTTTAATCAAAGTATGACATTTTAAAATAACAAAATGCATTAAAGTTGACTTTAGGAATAAAATCACAAGTCTTTAAAAATATAGAAGAAATTGTCAGGATTGTTAGAGAATGAAGACAAATGTTAAATAAAGTAAGAGGTATAACTGTAGATATTATGGAAATTAAATTTATAGCATAACACTATGTGCAATCTATGACAAAGTATTATATAGCATAAGAAGATGGATGGTTTATCATAAAAATAATCAAAATTGGTTCAATATTAGGTCAATAATCATAGAGTAAATTGGAAAAATCTGGCTAAAGAAATTTGATCATGTTCAAATTGCTTGCTGAAGAATTTCTTTCATTTTTTTTTTAGATTAGAATATATAGTTTATTTAGAAAGTAAACGAGAGAGAGAGAGAGGGAGAGAGAAGATTCACCTCCCCAAGGTAGGGGAGCTGAGGAATTTCTATAAAAGCTTCAAAGGAATATATACTTTCAGGTTTGTAAAAATCTTACTGAGAAAATATGAAAAGTTTACCCACTCATATGACTTTCTGTAAAGATAGATAGACAGATAGATAGATAGATAGATAAATAGATAGAGCACAAAAAGAAAGAAAATGATAGAAAGATAGCCATAAGTTAATCTTACCTAGGTTTAATGATGAAAAATCCAGAAGAAAATATTTGCCAAGTAAAGCAAGTGATGTATTGAAAAAATAATGCATGATGACAAAATAACTGCCTGAATAATTGTGTATTTTACTACATTCTATATCATTTGATACAGAAGAAACAATCAATAAAGTCTTACACTCACTTTAAAATTAAAATTTGACTAAAATACCACTATCAACACAAAAACTCTCAGCATAATTTTTTAAAAACCTAGCAACTAGAAATCCATAGCAGACATCATTTATATTAATAACTTATTAGTTTCTGTTAAGTCAAGATAAAACAAGAATGTCTGCTGTCCTGGCTACTATACAACGTTAGAGTGAGTGAGAACTCTATGCTATGCCATAAGACAAGCAATAGGAATAAGTTATAAACAACTGAGAATAAAGAGTCAAAACTAAGTATCCAAAAATTTTGAAGGAAGAAACTGAAAACCTTTTGAGGAATTAAGGTGTTTTAATAAAGGTGCTATAGACAAGATTATATTAATATACTGATTTTCTTTCTACATATTAGCAATAGTCATTAGAGAATATAACAGTAGGAAAAAACTATATTGCAGCAACCAGAAAAAGTACTAAAAATATTAGATTACAGACCAGAAAGCCTTCTGAAAATTGTTATCTTCCAATAAAAATTATTACAATTTGAAAATTTTAAAAATATCAACTCTCTTGTAAGCATGAAGAATTTTATTTAGATTCACCACATCACTTTTATTTACATGAAAATTTTAAAAGTTGAAAAAGTTAAAAAGTTAGATTACATTTGAAATCTATACTATGTACATAATGTATTTCTGTATATTTTCAGAAAATGCACATTCTGTTAATTTCACTTTATTTATATGTTTATTCCAAACTCAGTTTCTCAAGTTATTAAAAGTAATGAACTGAGAAGCTGGACTCTTTTTTTTAGTGTTTTATGATTTTAAAGATTATTTACATCTAATAATTCTAATCATTTTATATTAATAAAACAAAATAACCCGAGACTCCAAATACTAGAATTCTAAACATGGACAATCCTGGGGCAAAAATGAAATAATCATTTCCTTCATTAAGGTTCAGCTATGATTCTCTTTCATTAAGGTTCAGCTATGATTCATGGTCAAGAATATAGAACCTCAAAAAAGTGGATGCAAATCCTGACTCTACCATCGAAATTATGTATTGACCTTCTTCACCTGCAAAAGAAGTCAATTCTTATTAAGTTGTAGTAAGGATTGCATATGGTAACTAATGTAAAAAATCTGTCAAATGAGAAATGCTTCCATTTTCCTATTTTTAAATTCCAGTATATCAAAGATAAGATTAATAAGAACTCACTTTTTTTCTGTAATTCAAAATATTAGCATGTTCCTCAAATCTAAACCATGCCAAATTTAATTTTTAAGGACAACAATAAATAATTCCAAGAAAATATGGATTTTGGGGGGGATAGATTTTGGTGGATTAACATACTGAAAATCAAAGCAGGCTTTCAAGCAATTGTTCCGAGTTTTATAGAATGGTGACTCATTCTTTCTCAAATTGCTGGTTAGTTTGTCATGACATGACTTACACTTGCTAACTTGAGACAGCACTCCCCATGAGTATCCTCACCAAGGTGAGATTTCCCAAAATACCCAGTGCCCTGATGCAGAACTGGAAAATCCTTACCACTTCCAAACTGCTGGTGTTTTTCAGGCTAATTGTTTTATATACTGGTATTTATCACAAATGTCAGTTTGGATCAAGATACACTAATAAAAATGTTCTCAGTAGTAACACATTCTTATTTTGCGTTCATTGATTTTTTTTTTTTTAAAGCAGATGATTTACAAACAAACAAAAAAATAAGTTTCTTCCTTTCTGGAGGATACATTATTACGTGCTGTGGAGTTGTATGTTAAATGACTAAAAAAGTGAATGTCTTTAAAGAACTGTCAGTAAAATGTTGTCATGGTTCTAGTATTAACAGAGTAGCTTTTCTTTCTAAAGTGCTATTTAAATTATAAAGCCTTGATTCTGAATCATGCAAACAGAAATGCAATTAAGAACTAACAAAGGACACTCTTTAAAAAGTACAATTGATTCTGTAACAAAGTGATCACCTATTATAATAAAGGGATTGGCTTACATAATTAACATTGTTCCTCATTAGGAGTGAGTCATGAAATGGTAAGAATATCATAAAAAGACTGAGGACAAGCCTGAGGTACAAAATATAAATTTTAGGGTGGGGTCATTTAATCATATTCATTACATGTGACACAAAGAGAAGTAATTTCATTTCTGACTTACTTTCATCATTTTTCTCTAATAATATTTCTGTAATGCATGCATATTCAAGAACGGTAATACAGTATTTACTTTCTGATGGGAAAATGTTGACCACATATAAACCCAAATGGCAAAGATAAAGTATTCCTAGGATCATGTAGATACCTGTTCTTTAATTCATTTAAGATTATAGGAAAACAGATCAATTGGTAGTAGCTTTGTAGATTCTGTAAATGACTTTGAACTCAATTGTTTCTTCACCACCCCAAATTTACATATTGAAGTTTTAACTTTCATTGTGGTATTTGGAATTAGGAATTTTAAGAAGTAATTAAAGTTAAGTGAGATCATAAAAGTGGGACCATAATCTGAAAGGGTTGGTGACCTTATAAGAAGGGGGGGGGAGAGACAGACAGAGTGAGAGAGAGAGAGATCTTTCCTTGTGCATGCGCAGATATGAACACAGGAGAAAGAAGGCCATCTGCAAACCAGGAAGCTCACCAGAAACCTCACTGGCCAGCCCCTTCATCTTGGACTTTCCATCCTTCGAAACTGTGAGAAAATATATTTCTCTTGTTTAAGCTATCAAGTTTGTGGTGTTTATTTAAGCCAACCTGAGCACACAAAGACAAAAATTTATTTTCACAGAAAAATTGCTATAGGCTTAAACTCAGGTTTAAAAGTATAGATATAAAACCAAGTATGAAGAAATTCAGTTGGTGTTTTACAATTTATACTACAATATACAGTTTAGAACTATTTGGCTGCAAAATTTGGATTTGCAAAGCCCTTTTTTGCATTTTAATTCAGAATCTTTTTTTTAGTACTTTGCCAATTGGGTTCTGGAAATGAACTAATGCTTACCAAATTCGATAGATAAATAGGCTTTAATCAGAGAGTCAATTAATTTACCCTTCTAGGCATATATAGTGACATTAATTGATGGACCCTTTTCATGAGGAATTTCTTAAGTTAATTAGTAGGCACCTAGGCTCTGCAGATGTAAAGATTAAAATTGATATAATTACCGAAGTGCTTCTTTTTTTTTTTTTTTTGAGTTGGAGTCTCACTCTGTCGCCCAGACTGGAGTGCAGTGGCCGCTCCCGGCCACTGCAGCTAGACCTGCTGGGCTCTGGCGATCCTTCCGCCTCAGCCTTCCGAGTAGCCGGAATCACAGGCATGCGCTACCACACCCGGCTGATTTTTTGATTTATTGTAGAGATGAGGTCTCGCTGCCCAGGCGGGTCTCGAACCCGCGGTCTCAGGCAGTCCACTCAGCTCAGCCTCCCAAAGGCGCAGGATTACAGGCTGAGCCACCAAGCCTGGCACCGAAGTGCTTTTTTTGGTGGTGGCTGTTTTTAAAGAGAGGGCAGAAGAATATTATAACAACTTGATTGATTGTCTAGTTATTCTCAGTGCCCTGAGTCCAAGATGGTGCTGGAGTGAAACCGACAAAGTGTTATTTTACAAGTCTATGCAGATAATATTGTCCTGTGCACATTAAAAATTGATTGCATATTAGACTACTCTCTTCCTGGTTGAATTTGTGAACCACTCCAGTCTTTTAATTGAAATTTGAGGAATATTTTAATCTATAATAATATTTACAATTGAATAAAACAACCCAAAACACCAGATCTTATTGAAAGTAAAGTTGTAAATTAGCTCTTGATATAGCTGGTACTACCGTATCTACTAAATTCTTTGTTATAGGCATTTATTGTATTGGTTAAATCCATCTTTTACATCCTCTACCATATTACTGACAAGTACTCACTAGAACATGACATTTTCTAAATTGTGCTACAGATAATAAAATTATATCAAGATTTCTAAGTGGAGTAAGGGTTTTCCAGTCAAATGAATTTGGGAAATGTATTTATAACTACTTCTGGAGATTCATAATACACATTACTTTAAAAACTTAGAGAATTTCTGCTAGTAATAAACAAAATTTGCTTTACCTAATATTTTTCATATGAGTGGAGACCCCCCAAAACTAGAATTTGTAATAAAAATTGTGTATTTCTTCTTATATATGTAAACGTCATTCACCTTGAAAATATTCTCCATTTGATGCAATAAACATCTCAAGATGCTTTCTCAACTGCTTAAAACAGTTTTTGAACTTGTTAGTTTTGATGCCTTTTAGTGCTTCTGCTGTTTTTTGTTTCACCTCTTCCCCATCAGCAAAATGTTTCCTTTTGCAGACTTTTTTCATCTGAAGAAACAAACAAAAAAAAGTTGCTAGGAGGGAAATCAGGTGAATAGGGAGGGTGGAGTACGAGAGTCAGGCCATTTTTTGGTCAAAAACTGCTGAACACTCAGTGCATGTATCACCCAGTGTGAAATGGGCAAACATGTTGAAAGAATCTACAAAAAAATGCACTGAAGCCAAACGCAGCACTCCTGACAACAGTAGGTGGTACATATGATGCCAGTGGTGCCTAGAACACTTACCTAAGCAAAAAAGCCCTGTCCCTCCAAAAGATAATTCCAGGAATTTTGGTCTTCCCCTACCCCGTACTTGTGACTATATAACATCACATCCATAAGAATGTATTCCAATCAACTCACATAATCATTTTTTCCAGATAATTTTATATTAATGAGAAGTAGGAACAATACTTTTGATAAAATTTGTAATTCACTTTTCATTACATGTGAGTCACTTGGTACAAGTGTGACATGTGTTTTGTTGGGAAAATCTAACTTTATTTTGTTAACCTATTAAACTTTTTTCAGTGATAAAGTTGACTTTTCTGGTGATTCAAAAACAATAAAATTGTCAGTGCCACTTTTAGATATAAAAACAGTCTCAATAAAAGACAACTCAGAAATTGAAAATGCTCTTCCCAATGTAATAACGAAATCTCCAAATTTGAGCTAGTGTTAACTCTTCTCCTCTCCCCTAGTTAAGAACTAATGAAAACCATCAGTGTAAAAGGAGCATAGGAGGGGGCTGAACATTTCCTAGCTGGTATGTGAATTTTACCCCCACCAGGGAGAAGCAAGGAGGAGGAAGGAAGGCAAGTGATGGTGGCTTAGGCCAGGACTGAGGAGGTGATAGGTTTTGCAGATAATTTAAGCTGACTCTTTGTTTTGGGGAAACATTTTATTTATAGATTTATTACTGGGCTCGCTTTTTTTTTCTTCTCCCCCTATGGTTCTTTTAACCCAGCAGACACACATCTCTATCCTATGTGAAGCCTCACTACCAGTTACTTCCACAGCTTTGGGTGGAATTTTGGATTTGGCTACCCAGAACTATAGGAGAACAGTGTACTATAGGAGAACAGTGAAATCCTCCATGCTTTTTGCCAGCCTTAGCAAGTCAGCCAAAATTGAGGCATAAAATGTCGTATAGTTCTTAATGTTTTGCTGTATATCTCTTATTCTATATTTCATTACAAAGTTTATCTCATGTTATATATTTGGCCAAATATATAAGAAACAGTCAGTGGAAATTCTGTTGTTCTTAAGGGAGCCTCATGAAAGTAGTTTGGTGAGTTAAGAATACTTGGAAAATTTTTTAAAGAATCCTTGTCAACATACGTAGTTAATCTTGAAACCATGTTTTTCCTCTAATAAGGTAAACTGTGCTCACGTGTAGACCCCTAAATTCTAGCACTTTGACTAAAATTCTACTGCTCTGAAGAACATGCACCTAAGTCAAAAAGGAATATCAAGTATTTTTGCATAAGTATTTCTCAGAGCTGATATTCATTACTTAATGCCCTTTCTTAAGTACGGGTTCAAAATCATGCAATATATTTACTAAATTTCATTTATTTTTATTTGTTTTTCACATTTTATTAGGCGCAGTGTTATAAAGAAAGCATTCTGGCCGGGTTCGGTGGCTCAGCCTGTAATCCCAGCGGCTTGGGAAGGCTGAGGTGAGTGGATTGCCTGAGCCCACGGGTACGAGACCCGCCTGGGCAACTTGGCGAGACCTCATCTCTACAATAAATCAAAAATTAGCCGGGCGTGGTAGCGCACTCCTGTAGTTTCTGCTACTTGGAAGGCTGAGGCGGAAGGATCGCCGGAGCCCAACAAGTAGAGGCTGCAGTGGCCAGGAGCAGCCACTGCACTCCAGTCTGGGTGACAGAGTGAGATTCCAACTCAAAAAAAAAAAAAAAAAGAAAAAGAAAAAGAAAACATTCTATGAACTTTTTAGTCTTTTATTGAGCAAGAATATTTAAGGATTTTTGTAAAAAGTCTAGTTATTGCTATATTTTTCCACTAGTAGTATTTCTAGTAGCAGTGTCCCTGCTGTGTAGCAGGGAATAAAAATAAAAATTCACTGTTTCTTTATTTCTAAAAAGAAATTAAACAGAAGCTTATAACAAAAGCATGAAAAAGGGCGTGCACACAATTCAGTGCCTCTATAAATTGACAGCTGGAAATCAGAAGTGTACTTGGCTAGCTTTTATGATGGGTATAACAAGTGACAGGCCATTCAAAGGTTGAAGAAGAGAGATAATGAATCTTAAATTAGAGTAGCTTCCAAAACAGACTGACAGTACTGTTCACAGCAAATTAAAAAGGGATTGACAATTGGAGAGAAAATGGAGGCCTGGAATTTGAGATGAGAATTTTTTAATCATCTGGCATTTGACTCCATGGATAAAATCTTACTCGGATTTCTCTCTAGAGATCAAGAGGCACTTAAGAGATATTGCTAAAATTGTATTAAAAATAAAGATTTTTTAATGGGCTAAATATTTCAAAAATTATTTTGTCTTAAAATTTAAAGATCAGATATTAGTGTTAAATATTGAATAAATCTAATCTGAATACTTGTATAGCTCACTGAGAGTTTAAATCATCAAATAAAATTATATGCAATGTTAACTTAATGAATACTATATAGTATGAGGGGGGACCCCAAAAAACCCAGAATTTCTTTTTGGAGGGTGGGCTCCTTATAGTTCAGGCTTCCTCTGGTAGGTAAGTGTTCTAGGAACCCATTGGCATCAATGTACCAACTATCTTTTTTGTGAGAGACTGCGTTTAGCTTAAATAAATTTTTTTTTGGAAATTCTGTAAACACATTTGCCCATCTCATGATGGGTGATTTACAAGTACATTTGCCCAAACCACACTGAATGCACAGTAGTTTTTGACAATAAATAGCACGACCCCTCCTATTTACCTGATTTTGCCATGAGTGATTCTTTTGTTGCTTCCTCAAATGAAAAAAGTCCTCAAAGGAAAACATTTTGCCTATATGGAAAAGGCACAAAAAACAAACATACAAACAAAACAGCAGAAGCACTAAAAAGCATCAAAACTGACAAGCTCAAAAACTATTTTGAGCAGTGGAAAACAGCATTTTGAGATGTATATTGCATCAAATAGAAAGTGCTTTGAAAGTAAGTTTAAACCTGCAAGAATAAATACACATTTTTATAAATAAATTCTGGGGTTTTGTTGGTCCCCCTCATATTTTTAAAAATACTACTTGAGTTCTAAGTATCATAAGGCCTTGCTAATATTTTTTGCTAATATTTTATCATAAGACCCTGCTGATATTTTTTCAGTCTTATAGAAAGATTGTTTTATCTTTCTTGCTCCTTGCAAATGATAGTAACTAGAAGCTGTGATGATGTTCATGTTGTTATCTTACATTCACCCAATGGCAACTGAATAAAGAAATGTCCTATTGCCAAGTCTGTAAAGACTGGTTTCTATATGTACTTTTTTTCTTGGTAATCACCACCTATTATGTGGAAATATACTAGTAGTGACTAGGCCACTTTGAGAATAGAATACAATTCCTCAGAAGAGTCATACACGTAGTTCTTGGAAGGCTTCATATTTAAAAGAAACTAATTTTTTATGGCGATGTTATTATTTTTACATAAAATTGCTCCTTTAATCTTTACCTTTTATAAATCACAGGGATCCTTTGAACTGGAGAAGAATATGAAGAACATCTTAATTACAGAATAATTTAATTTGTGACCCTCTTAAGTTTTTAGATCCATCCCAAGCTTAAAAAAAAAAGACAAGAAAAAGCAATTTCAATATATTTTTAGAATATATAACCAGAATTTTTTCATTTCTAATAAAAGGGTAAATGGATGAAATTGATTATCCCTTATAGTTTGTCATTCATTACTTGATGTTTTTGTATTCTCAAATTAAAATAACAAGATTTTTTAATGCAAAGTTTTCTCTTAGTATTTTAAATTTACACAATAATTTTGCATCTTCGTTATTTCTGGCATTTTAGCCTCACAGTTTCCTTTTGGAATTACGTTTAGTACCAGTTTTTCAGTCTAGGGGAAAAAATAATTACCATTTTAAAAAAGAATCAATCAAAAGAGTTTTTCGTCAGACTTAATTCTACAGGAGTAATAGCTGTTCGAAAAATAAAATAGTTCCTGAAAAGTCTAAAATATTTGTCATTGATTTCAAGTATTCTTTAAAATAATGATTTTCTTTTTTTTTTTTTGAGAACTCAGGATTTATTGAGAGGACAGGAAAAGCTCCCACAGTGGGAGGGGACCCGAGAAGGTTGCCTAAAATAATGATTTTCAAAAACATTTTGAGAAATAGAATCTTCCCTCTGGTATCCAGATAGCATGATTGAATGATAGTCACCTATAATTATAAAAAACCTTGCAAGTGTTATGCATATTGTTTTATTTTTAAACTTTTTATTATTATTTTAAAGATGTGGAGTATAATTCAGGATTAGGGACATAAGTGGTGAACATACAGATGAAATTTGGGCTTCCCATTGGTATTTACTTTGCCTGGTTCAGGATCAGGTACCCTTATTGAAGTTATGTACCCTTCCTCTCCCCCTTCTCCCTCCCCAGGCAGTGTCCCAATACTGCCAATCCCTTTCTTGTAGTAGTATTATAAATGTTCAGAGTTCACTTATGAGTGAGAACATGTGATACTCAGTTCTTTGTTTCTGTGATAGATCACTAAGTATGGTAGACTTTAAATCCATCCAAATTGGTACAAAGTCCAAAATTTTATCCTTCTTTATGACTGTGTAATATTCCATAGTGTATATCTACCACATTTTTTTTCCAGTCCACTTTCGATGGGCAGCCCTATTGCTTCCATGTTTTTGCTATTATGAATAGTGCTGCAATAAAAATGTATACATGACTATCTTTTTTGTAGAGTGATTTGAGTCCCTCTCCAGGTATATTCCCAGAAGGGGGATTTCTAGGTTGTATGAAAGGTTGACTTTTTGACTTTTTAGAAATGGCCATACTGTTTTCCACAGAGGTGGTACTAATTTACACTCCCACCAACAGTGTAGAAGCGTACCCTTTTCTCTACATCCTCTTTAACATCTGTTGTTTTTTGAGTTATTAATGATGACCATCCTGACAGAAGTTAGGTGGTATCTCAGTGTGGTTTTTATTTGCATTTCTTTGATGATCAGTGAGACTGAGCATTTTTTCATGTGTCTGTTAGCTTCTCATACGTCTTCTTTTGAGAAGTATCTATTCATATCTTTTGCCCACTTTTAAATAGGGCTATTTCGTTTTTTTTTTCTTTCAGTAAGTTTGAGTTCCTTATAGATCCTGGATGTTAGACCTTTGTCAAATATACAGTTGGTAAATATTTTTTTCTATTCTCCCCACTCTCTTGATTTCTTTTGCTTTGTAGAAGCTTTTCAGTTTGATGAGGTCCTACTTATCTATCTTATCTCTTATGGCTTGTGCTTTGGGGGTTTTGATCAGGAATTGATTGCCTGTTTCAATGTCTGTAAGGGTGTATCCTGCATTTTCTAAGATTCTTATAATTTGAGGTTTATATTAATTTAATGAAGAATATTTATATATTGTAGTTTGTCAAACTAGTATTCATATTTATTTAGTTGTAGTTCACTTTTGTCACAATCTGCTTTCCTAAATCAACTTCCACTGTAACATTTTCTCCTAGGAGTTCAAATTTACTCAATTTATTGTTTAATATTTGTCATTCTTTAAAGGATTCTGTGGGTTGTGTTTGAAGATTTTTGAAAGGCTTTTCAAAATAGAAAATTTGAAGAAGTAGTCCATTGTGAAATATTCAGTACATCGGGATAGCCTTTAACATAAATGGAATGGTTTCAAAAATTAAAGGGAAGGAAATAAAATTTCTTAATTATAGAAGGAAAATTGTGGTAGTCCAAAGAATATTTAGGTAAACAGTCCTTTGCAAAAATATTATGACAAACTTGCCACTCGCTAGAATATTATAATATTTGTTATTACTCAAAAATTTCTTGAAGGATTCTAATTGTGATTAAAAGAATGCATATATGAAGTGATTAGATCATTTTTAGATGATAGTTAAATCTAGATCTATCTTCTTTTATCTGTTGGCACATTTTTTCATAAGAAAACTTAAATATAAATTATTTTGATATTAAAGGGAATATTGTAATTGACTGTAAGTTCTTAACATGGAATGAAATACATATGTATATCCTCTTATTCACTGAATTAAAGTGATCCTTTAAAAATTATTATCAAGCCGGGCTCGGTGGCTCAGCCTGTAATCCCGTGCCTTTGGGAGGCTGAGGTGAGTGGATTGCCTGAGCCTGAGGATTCGAGACCCGCCTGGGCAACTTGGTGAGACCTCATCTCTACAATAAAAATCAAAGTGAGCCGGGCATGGTAGCATGCGCCTGTAGTTCCAGCTACTTGGAAGGCTGAGGTGGAAGGATTGCCGGAGCCCAGCAGGTCAAGACTGTGGTGGCCGGGAGCGGCCACTGCACTCCAGTCTGGGCGACGGAGTGAGACTCCAACTCAAAAAAAATAAAATTAAATTAAAATAAAAATAATTATCAAAAAAGAATCAATAAGTTACAGAATTATTTACTAAAAATAAATTTATTCAAATGCAAATTGTTATTTTATATTGATTATTTTTATAATTCTTTTGACATATTTCAGTATTTTAAGCAGCTTATGAATATAAATTTTAGTAACTGATTTTGAAGTGGGTTATATTTTAATGAGTAAACTGGATCTGAAAATTCAAATATAAAATCATATTTACTTTGAGGGTCTTTAAGTTATTAAAATGCAATCTCCCTTTGTATGTAGTACCTTATACTTTTTAGAGTTTATTAAATTTCAAATATTTGGCTGAAGTGAAATTACATATTCTAAAAATACAATAACACCAATTCTTGTAAATGAGTAGAATTAACTACCCACATTTAAGTATATTTTACTCAAAGGGCATTACATATTCTGTTTCTAGCTTTCTCAAAAAGGACATGGTATTGAAAGTGACCTCTATTCTTATGTTCTGTATGAAAATCTGAGTATATGTATATGAAGGCTAAATTTGCAAGGTTGTAATTCTATAATAGGCATTATAAGAGTCAGAAAAATCAGACTATAAAAATGAAAATAAGACTAAGTACCTAGAACTTATATGTATTAACAAGGATTATAATATTTAAATAAACTCTACCTTAAGAATTATCTACATTATTTACAGAAATTCAACATTTAGATTTTCATTTGTCTTATGAATTCCATCAGTCATGTAACATTTTATTGGTGTTCATTTGTTGAATTTGTAAATAATGTTAGAAGGTGTATGTCACCCATCATCACTTGTCCACCTCCCTATGACTTTGGCTATGTCAAGTTTAGACCTTCTACATTATAGTGTGGTGTTGGAGACTTTGGTACAGGAATGTTGAGAAGTCTGACCAAGACAAACTTGGTTTCAAACTTCAGATTCTGTTGGTAACATACACTTGGTTCATGTATATAGTTATTTTCTCCTCTAAATTTTCATTTTATGTTAGTATATGGCTATGACGAATTTAATCTACTTATATAATTTTATGTATTTAAGAATCCCCAGGATAAAGTCTATAAAGGAATATGACATTTACACATTTAGCAGGCCTGTGTCTATATTTGTGTTTGGTATAAATAGTAAGTTCTAGATTTCAATGCAAAATATTGCCAGATATTTTAATTCTATTTTATTTATGTTTTGGTTCTACTTTATTTCAAAGAGCTTGTCTGCAAAATCATGATTTTACTATGATTTATACATTTCAAAATTTATAATCACAACTTCTATTTACAAAATACCATTAAAGCATTTGCTAGTAAAAAAGTTTAGGAAATCAGTTATGGTCCAAAATTAAAACAGTAGTTCGAAATATACCTTTGGTGAGAACATTCTAAAAATTGAATTATTTAGAATATCATTGCAAATCTTCTATTTAATTCCTATTTTACTTGGCATAAATGCACACATGTATGAATTACACATATGTACATCATTTATATGTAGAACTTTTCGCAGCAAAGTGGGCATTGTTTCAAATTCCAGATAAAAATATCTCAAGCTAGGAAAAAAGTACACTTGAATAGTCTATAATTTTATGTTGACGGCGTTTATTTCAATTTATTTCGAACTAAGGGGAAAAAGGAAGTTATTTTGAAATGCATGTAACAAACAATGGTCCTTGGGTTTCAGGAGACTTCTCATTTTAATGAACACAGCTTTATATTCTAAAAACACTAATATAATACCTGTGAAAGATGTATTAACATTTAATAAAATATGTACATTCTAGACAAAATATTAGATTTTCCATTTTGGCTTAAAATAGAAAATTTTCTATTAAATAATCAATAAGATGGGGTTAAAGCAGCAGAAAAGATCTCTAGGTATGCCCTTGGACTCAAAGAAATAAATTTACGTTCAGGAAAAGCCTCTTTGAGATTAATCCAAAGAAACAGTAAGTTCAATCTCATTGCATTTGATATTTCTAAAAGTGTGAGAAAACTAGCTTTATTTGTCTTAACACACACAAAAATAATACTTTGTAAAGTTTTAGCCGTGTATAGAGGGGCTAGCAGACCTAAATATTTAAAAATGAATTAAATGTCATAAATTATATATGTAATACACACACATCAGTTTAAATAAAGAACAAAATAATATAATATGGTTCCTATAGTGTTTTACACACATACTTATCTTCTTGTCTAAGAAAGTATTGCTACCTTGTTTAAGGATGCATAACTTAAAAAAGCAGAAAAAAATGCTAAACAGTAATACAGTACATAGGCTTTTGAATTTTAACCTCAAATTGTTAGAGGTGTCACATTTAGGAACAGCAAATGGAAGGGGAAAAGGTGGAAGATTGAGACTTCAGTAGAAAAAGTGTAGAAGAATTTCAACGGAATCAGACAAAGAAATGAAAGGTTTTGCTTCAGATTTTTTTTGGAAAGGGCAGCGAAACTGACAAATAAAGTGAAAGATCCCGGTTTCCACTGTTTGACATGGAACACAAACTGACAAGAAAGTAAAGGATTATTTTAAAAACATGAGTAAGAGGAATATGAAGGCAAATACATGTGGAGAAGAATCAATGTTTACATCAGAGAATGACAACTATTTGTTTAAAATTAAATTGAGTTTATTCTTAACTGTCTCATTTTATGTTTTGGAAAATATACATTTTGGTATTGCATCATACCGAAAAGTCATTTGAAGTTTCATTTTTTAAGAATAAAATATCTGATCTGTTTCAAAGTAATTAAGCTTTATGAGTCTTGTCTTTGATAAATAATGATGGTTGGCATGCATGCACTGAGTTCTGATGCAGACTTAAATCATTTCAGGAAGGCAAAAGGGCAAGTGAATTGCAGAAGAGAGTCAAGCAGTGATGGTGAGGAGAGTATGTTCAGCAATTTGAAGCGCCTTTATAATACATATACGACTCCTGTGGTAGAACTTTATGGCCTTACCAGACCATGTAATCATCAAGCCTCAGTCTCTGGAGGTTCTCTGTAAGTGTAAAGGCACAATAGATTACCTCATCATTCTAACAGAGGCAGCAGAGAAATTGCTTATTCTCCAAGTACACAGCAAGCATTAGTCAAAGTGCTCTACATATAAGAGATGCAGGCATTATGTCCCTGGGTGCTTGATATAAGTCAATTACTATTTTGAAAAAGGCAAAATTCAAAAAAATGCATTAGAAGATAATGGGTTTTTATTGGTTTCAATATCTTTTCATGTCATCTTTTTTTAATAGAGTGAATTTTGCATAGATACGTTGAATGTGTAATCAGTACATTTATTTTAATGTAGATGTGAAAATCATATTTAAAAGGTGCATTTTGCTGTTTTTGTTAAATGAAAACAGTCAGTATTAAACTGTACTACTCACTGGCAACTTTTTATGGAAAAAGTGTTCTTATTTGTAGAAGTTGGTTCCACATGACTTCTTTTTAGCTAATTCTATCTGGTCCATAGACCTCATTGGTGTCACTTAGTGATAATTTCACTCAAACTGACAGTTTGAGTTGTTGTCACTGAAACAATGACTCCCAAATCTGATTCTTCCATATAGATTTTATGGCTAAGATGCAGATTCATTACTCTAATTGCCTTTTAAGTAACTGTTTAATGGATATCTCACAGGCACCACACATTATGTCAAGGTAGAATTTGTCATTGTTTTCCCCCAATACATCTCTCCTTTCACTGTTTATATCTTTGTTAGTGGTAGGCACCCAAACCAGAGAACCAGGCTTCCTGTTTTCCCGTCCTACCATTTGTCACCATGGCTTGCAGATTGTTTCCCCTTAACATTTTTAAAATCTCTGTTCCTCTCATATGTCCTCCACTGCTTTTTTAGTTCAGACTGGTATTATTTCTCACCAGTCTGACTCCATTCACATCTGGCTGCCTTCCAATCCACATTAAGTCTTTTTCCACACTGGCTTCAGAATAGTCTCAAGTGCAGATATGAGTATTTCAGACTGCAACTTATCTGACTCTCTATAATGCTCAGAATAAAATTATTTGATGTTTAGCATTTCCAGATTATTATAATAGTGCGTCTCTAATTTTATTCTTGCCATTTTCCCACGTTACCTTTTCATTCTGCTATGTTGAACAATGTTTACCTCCCAGGATGCAGCATGTCTATTTTTGCCTATGTGCTCTGCCTAGGTAGTTCACTGGATCAGGCACGTGGTACTGTTGAGTCCTACCACTTCTCTGCTCTATCATAAAAACTGTGTGCCACCTCTTCCAGGAAATCTTCTGTGGTTCCTCTGCCCTTCAAAACATTTGCTTAGTTTCTGGTAGACAGGTGGCATTGGTAGGGTTCATGATAAGAAGCAAATTTAGTTTATATGCTATGATTTATCTCTGTGTCTTCTCCATTTGACTCAAGACTATCTTGAAGATAGTGTTCATGATGTGTTTGAAATTGAATTTTAGGAAGCTAGCTCAGGGTTCCTTATAAATGATTTTTTGTATTATTAAATACAATTTTAGTTAGTATATATCCATTACAGTAAAAATACCCAAATCATTTTAATGTCACAATATACCTTTGTGCCTTACTTACCTGTTTGGATATTTTGGTATTGCAGGAACTGTACGTAAGAGTCTATCCTTGAAATATCACACTAGACAGTAATGCCATCATGTTGACATGTAGATATTTCCTATTTGTTAGTATAATTATTATCTATTATTTTATTAAATTGTTTTATGTTGATCTTTCCAGTTATTTCTTTGCCTTTTAAATCTCAGATTAAACTACAGCTCTTCTTCAGAGAAAATATTCAAGACAACCCAATCTGAAGTAGCCATCTACTCAATCTCTGTGGTATCCCAGGTTTAATTTTTTAAAGAGCACCTATGATGATCTTAAATGTTCTTATTTATTCATGTATTTAGTCTGTTTTTCTTCCACTGGAACATTAAAAGACCTGTCTGTTGATGGGCCGTATAGCTGCAAACGACAGCCCATTCCCTGTTTTGGTCAATAGTTTTATCAGAACACAGGAACATGTTTGTTTACATGTTGTCTATGGAAATTTTTGTGTTACTGCTGCAAAGTGGGCTGTGACAAAGGTGATGTAGACCATAGACCTAAAATATTTACTATCTGATTCATTAAAAAATAGTTTGCCTACTTCTGCTCAAGAGCTAAAAATAGCACCTGGCATATAATAGGTGCTCAGTAAATATTTGTTGGATAAATGTATGAGAGAAATAAGGTGAATACGAATTGAAGCACACAGATTTGTAGATACTTAATAGAAATCTTCTTAGATATATTCACTGACTTAAAGGACTTCTCTAAAAATTGGGCCACAGTATTTATGCCCAGTTCTTCAAAATATCTCCACTAAAAGGAGATGGTTAAATCATAGAACTTGAAATGAAAAGAAAAACAGAACCAGAATGATTAAATCCCTCCAATTCAGATGATACCCACCACACATCGATCACTGTGGGTTAAGGAGAAGAAAAGGAAATGCTCTACCATCTGTACTAGCTCAGATATGATGTGGCACAATGAAATCTGATTAAAAATGGAGAAATTTTTACCCCTACTGAAAATTTTTTTCTAACTTAAAAATATGCGCCAACATGGGAGAGCCACAATTCACATTCATGTACTCTTTCATTCATTAACAAATATGCATCGAGTACTTAAACATGTTAGTCATTACTGTTTACTGAATTCCTATTATATGTTAAGTATAGCGGTATACTTTAATTTTCATAAGCCTAGGTACTGTGGATAATGTTTTCTCCACTTGTACTTGAGAAACTAGAAATTCATATGATTGTATGGTTTGCCCAAGGTTCATAGCTGTGCACTAAACATAGGTTTGTCACATTCCATTGCTTCTTCCACTGTATTCTAGGTATTGAGGAGAAAAGAAATAACAAGTGGTATTTACCCCAAAACTCCTCACAGAATATTAGAAGGCAAGCAAATAAACATGTATGGTGAAATATAGGAAGTATTTCGATAGATGTATATGGATAAAACTATAGGAGAGTGGTAATAAATTTATACTCTTCCCTCTGTAAGGAGAAGTGGTGTGGGACTGAATCAAAGAACACCTCATAGAGATGGTGATTCTGTTTTGGGATATGAAAGACGGGAGAAGTTTTACAAGTTGGCATAGTAGAAAACTCAGTAAAACTCAGATAAAACAGTTTATTTTTGTCATGGGAAGCAAAAGTAAACATTGCATCCTCTGGTGATGGCAAAAATCTTGCTACAGCTGGAGCTTACTGTGCATGAATGACCCGTAGGAGAAGAGGCTGGAAAGATAGATGGAAGCTAATCATAAAAAAGACTAGCTTTTATGGAGAACAATTGAAGACTTTGAATTAGAGAAGGCACTTGCCAAAGAGAATATTGTGGCAGCAGTAGGAAGAATGGATGGAAGTGAACTTAAATTGGAGCCATGGAGAATACTTACAGGTCACTGCAGAAGCCTGAAGGGAATATGACTATAGAGCAAGAGATGGGGGCAGATACACTGTGGCTAGAGCTGATGTGATCTGGTTGTTTATCAGACTCTACTTTTTTTTTATCATATCAAAAACCTTTGAGTCATTTGAAAAATCACACGAATACTTGTTTTGATCACGTCTTGAATTATTTATAATATTTTAAAGCTATGTCAAAATAATTTGAGCTTATTCAATCAGTGTGAAAAACCTAAAGTTTTGTGGGATATTAAACTATGAATGAAAATAAAAATACACGATTTGTTGGAATAGAAAAATAATTATGTCTGTATTAAGATTGCAGCTGAGCAACACAGTAGCTAGGACTTATCGATTTAATGTGTCAATAACTAACAAGTACATTCAAATCTGAACAAATTATGGTCTCTATGCTGTAAGCATTCTGAATACCAACAATACTGGTATATTTGTTTTTTCTTTTTGTATGTAGATATCTCTGTATACATAATAGACCCTCTGCTTGTATGCATCCGTGCATATGGACAATTCTCTAACTATGTGCAACTAGACATATCATAAGGATATTAAACCTCCTTCTGTATTAGAAATGGTGTTTGAGTTCACTCGTACGTTGACATAATATAACTCTGTAAGAATCCGTAGTTCAGTTTCTAAGATGTGTTTCGTTGTGTTTTTTTCTTTTTTATTTTTTTGAGTTGGAGTCTCACTCTGTCGCCCAGACTGGAGTGCAGTGGCTGCTCCTGGCCACCGCAGCCTCGACCTGCTGGGCTCCGGCGATCCTTCCACCTCAGCCTCCCAAGTAGCTGGAACTACAGACGCGCGCTGCCACGCCCAGCTAATTTTTTCATTTATTGTAGAGATGAGGTCTCGCCAAGTTGCCCAGGCGGGTCTCGAACCCGCGGGCTCAGTCAATCCACTCACCTCAGCTTCCCAAGGCGCGGAATTACAGGCTGAGCCACCGAGTCCGGCTGTGTTTTTTTCTTTTCACTCTAAAGTTGTACATGTTTAAACCAAGGGATTACTGTTCTTGATTACAGTCGACTTCTATGTACTGTGCTTCAATGGATCTGATCTTTCCATCTTAAAATCACCTGGCAACTCTTTGTTCTAAAACTGGTTGACACAAACCCTTAAGTACCAAGCAGTGTGTGTCTCATTGACAATATCACCCTTGTCCCCAGGAGCCTTGTTATCCTTCTTCAACCGTATCTCATTAGTCAGTTCCAATACTTTTGATCCTTCTTTGTGAATTCAGCAGTTCGGATTTATATGGACGCACTAAATTTCTTATGCAGTTGGGCAGTCTCAGAGCAAAGACAAGAGATTTCCCATGTCTAATTTGGTCTGCATTTCTCAGCCAGAGTTTCTTTTCAGCTTTAATAGGAGCTTGTATTTGCATATTGTGTGTGTGTATGTGTGTGTGTGTGTGTGTGTATGTGTGTGTATGTGTGTGTGTTGTATCTGGTGTGCCTATTAGAACTTATATAATTTCATTTTTTTGCCAGAATTTTGGCATGTCTATGCTATACTTAATACAGCATTCATCAATGTGGTTTGATTTCAGGAACACTGGGAATATCCCACTGTAAAAATGACCTCCTCACCAAAATTATATATTACATTAATTATTATCAGCAGAGAGAATCCCTTTTTTTGGTTTGCCATTGTCTTATAATAATGGAAATGCTTTTGGAAGGGGTAATAGACTATTTTCTTCATCAGACACATAGCAAGAAAATTAAGTAGTGTTGTTGAACACCAACTTAGTGCTGGGGTGGGAAGGGCAAAATTTCCTTCAGGAGAGAGAAAAAAATAAGTTTTAATCACTCATCCTAGCATTTTAGGAGCTAGATCAGAATCGCTCCATCAAGATATATTTAAAATATGTTGTAATGCTGAGTATTTAGAGATAGAGAAAATGGTGACAGTGATAAGGGCAGGTAACAATTATTGTGCAGTCACTAAATAAGTAGTATTCCAAGTATATGTAATTTTCACAACAGCCTTGTGACTCAGATATTGCTATTATTCCCACTGTGTGGGTGAGAAAATTGAGGTTTAGTGAGGGTAAAAGACTTTCCTGAGGTCAAGTGGCTACTTCTGGCAGACGGGCTTATAGTCTATGAGGGAGTGGGCAGTGGGTGAGAATAGTCTTTGCTCACACTACTTACTTTCATATGCTCATTTTAAAAATACCACTTATGCTACAGAAAAGGCATCACCAGCAAGAGAATCTCTAGTATGCATGAAAAAAACCGTACCTCAATTTGGAGTCCTTTAAATTTGGTCTCAATTGCATATTCATTCCTGTATGACTTCCAACTTCATTTCTATCCTCTCAGAGTTCCTGGTTTTTTAAAACTAATGTATTTTATTTTCCTTTAAGGTTTAAATAAAAGATCTTTAGGGCATGTTTATTTGGTTTCATTTGTTCAGAATTTAGCAGGCTTTGCATTTACTGAAATGGTACTCTAATATATATAAATAAAGACTTAACAAATTTATTTACACATTTAATTATAAAATATTCATTTCTAATCAAAGAAATTTTGTGAGTAGTATTGATACAAGAAATTTTACTTTCTTCAGGCAAATATTGAAAGTACCTGGTTTATATTTATAAATTAGAAGGTGTTACAAATTTTAAAATAAAAATATTTTAACCAGCTGATTCTCAAGTAGAGCATCTTATGATGTGAGAACTTCTAAACAAATTGGGGAGTTGGGCAGAGGAGTATGGCTATATACAAAATAAACAGAACTATATTTTAAGTGCTTTACATAAAAATATGTTTTTGCTAAGGGAAAAGAAGTTACTGACAAAACTAATGCTGACATGTCAAAAGAAGTTATTGTCTATGCAAGACATTTAAAGGAGATGTGTACCATACAATTTTTTAACCAAGCTGAGAAAATAACTATCATAAAATTATGTTTGCCAATTCTGTTTTTATTCATAAACTTATTTGACCTTCACACTCACCCTTTAGGTTATCTAGGAGCCTTTGTATATTTATGTTTATTTTTCCAGATAAAAAGAAAAACAGAAGGACAAAATGTTAAATGATTTGTTTTAAGTAGCACATTGTCCCAGTGATTGAGATTCTTGGTTGTCATAGTTACTAATAATCAATTTGATTTTGATAATACTGGGAACAAAAACACTTAGAATGCTTGAGGTATAAAAACACAATGTTTACCTTGCCTCCTATTATTCTGATGTTTTTTATACAAAATTTTTATAGTTCCCTCTACCAAAAATCTAACAATTATTATTTTTTTAAGTGACATTAAATTCTTTAATTAATGTCCCGACATTAGATCCTAGTGTCTTCTATTCCCCTTGTGCTATTCTTATTTTCTTTCATAATAAAGTGAATTTCTTCTGAGTTCCTCCTATCTGCTCCACAATTTGTAGATTTCATTAAAGCGGAACAGCTGTGTTCTGGGCATCGACCAGGTGCTCAATCTACAGGAAACTAAAGAGAGAGGGAGGAAGGCCAGAAATCTCAGTAATAAAAGGGTTAGAGAACTGACAAGGACAAGGGCCTTTTAATATTTGTACCAAATTAACTGTAGGAATAAGGCTTATCTCCTCATCAAGGTCCTCATGTGCCAGGGGGCTTCTGCTCTCCCATCCTCAGTGGGAGGCGGATTCTGTGCCTGAGATGTGATTAGAGAGATTAGATTTGGTTTTTCCATCTCCCTGTATTTTATTAATCTTTCATTTATGCTGGGATTAGATGAGATTCCATTAGCCAAATCCACTGAAAAGATTCATTCATTTTAATATTTATGCACACTGTCTAGTCCTTAAAGTGGATTCTTTTTGTCTGTGCACTTAATTGGATCAGTGGGTTTCTTCTTATTAACATTTTTCTTTTTAGAGATTTATGGTTGATGAATAAAATTAGTGACATCTGGCTCAGCTCATCTGTTAATGAAACTCATTTAATGACGATCTTATTTACTATGGTATGAAATGAGCATTTGTTATAAAACACATAGATTCAGTTTAGAATCACTTACAGTTAGTGTTGAATCTAAAATTAAACAAAACCTCTAATATTCTGTGATTGTTCAAAAATGAAGAGGGCAGAAGGGGTAACATTCAATGGCACTAAAGACTAGCTATGAAACTCTTGCCTGTTTGTTTAGGGACTAGAAGCAAAAAGAAAAATGCTTGAAGGATAAAAACAAAATTTTTACTTTGCCTCCCATTGTTCTGAGCTTTCTTGTACAGAATCTCAATAACCCCCTACCCCCAAAAAGTGTGTATGAGTTACTGGAACTAAAATGAAAACTCACTCAGTCTAAAGACTTGCAAAATGTGGCCTGAAATACAGACATAATTTCATATCATGAAGTATTTTTTTTCTAAGTTGGGGTCTCTTTCACCCATGCTGGAGTGCAGTGACATGATTGTGGCTCACCACAGCCTTGACCTCCTGGGTTTCATAGGGTCCTTCCACCACAACCTCCTGAATAGTTGCAGGCATGAACCACCATGCTATGTTAATTTTTTTAATTTAAATTTTTTTTTTTGGTAGAGACAGGTCTCACTATGTTGCCTGTGCTGGTCTCAAACTGTGCTCAAGCAATCCTCCTGCCTCTGCCTCTAAGTGCTGGCGTTACAAATTGTAAACCACCATGCCAGGCCAATATTATTTAAAAATATATCACCTTTCACTGTGAAGTTTTACTGTGGCTTTTTTATTGGCCCCATTCATAGGCTGTAATTTTTTCAAAGTGGATCAGTTGTCTTGTGTTTATAGTTATACTTGAATAAGGTTTCTTGACCTGGGCACTATTGGCATTTTAGACTCGATAATTTCGTGGGGTCTATCCTGTGTATTGTAGGATGTTTATAGTATCCTTGGCCTTTACCCACTAGATGCCAATAGAAGTTCACTAGTCATGACCATAAAAAATGTCTCTAGACACTGCCAAATGTCTCCTGAGGAGGAATATGGGGCTTAGTTAGGGACTATTGAGCTACAGAGGTATAGGCAATCTCGTTTTTCAAAATCAAAAGTATAGAAAATCAGAGCCATGCAAAAAGTGAAGGCTTAGAAATAAGTAGCTTATAAACAGTAGGAATTTTGGAATCCAACACACTTGTGTTTGTGTTGTCTCTACAGTTCTCACTGTGTGACTTTTGTATAACGTTTTAAAGTTTTATTTTTGTCTAAGAAGGAAGATAATGCTAGTATTGCACTCAAAGTGTCATTTAAAGGTTAAATGAAATAAAGCAGAGGAACTGGTTAATACTTGTTGGCACACAAGAAGTGCTTAATAAACATTACTAAGTTAATATTTGTTATTAGGGACAATCATTTAAATAACATGCTATTTTTATGTCAACGCAAGGCTATAATAATAACAGAATCTTAATTCTACTTAATTATTAATTAAGTAGAAATAGTAAATCTTGTGGTCTTTACTCTTATTTTATTTATTTAATGTATGTTGTTTAACATTGTTAAGCAAAAATAATTTTTAGTATCTAATCCCTTACATAGTTTTAATAGCTACATCTCCTATCAAAGACTTATCAAAGTTATTTCATATTTTTAGGAATCATAACAAATATTTTATCTTTTCATCTGCTTCCTTAGAAAGCAGTAGGTAAGGGTAGAAAGTTTCAGTTATACAAGATGAATAAATTCTGGAGATCTAATTTACAGCATGTTGAGGATAGTTAACAATAACTACAAGTACTGTATACTTGTAGTTTTCTAAGAGGATAGATTGTAAATTAATTTTTAAAATTTCAACCCAAATGGTAGCTATATAGAGGTAATGAATACATTAATTCGCTTGATTTTGGTGAGTATTTTACAATGTTTATCAAAAAATTAAATTTTACACTTTATATATACACAATATACACAATTTTTATTTTATAATGACATCTCAATAAAGCTATCAAAAGAAAAGCTATAGTTGACATTATAAATAACTAAGGTGTTTTGAATAGCTGTGTGGTACCTTCAGCCTTCAATGCATGGTGAGGCCTTGAGCCTTGAATAAATCAGCAAAATGTATTCAAACAATACAAAGTTAATTCAAACTGAAAAGGGAGCAACAGTGCAACACTGAATCGACTGAAATGTACAAAAGGAAGTTTTAACGAGAGCCTGTCAATATTCTGTATATCATGTCATAGACAAAATATAGATATGAGTCATGCCTTTTAGAAGAATTAGCAGTACTTCTTTTGTGCTGCTACAAATTAGATTTTTCTTTATTCCCTTGAGAAGCCATACCAAACAATAGAATACTCTGAAATAGAGAATTGCTGAACACCAAGGCCGTGTTTTTGAAAACTAAGTATACAAAGAATAGAGATGTATGCTTGGCATTCTGAATCAATTATCGGTGAAACCCTGTTATGCCACTAAGAATAGAGGCCTCAAAGTCAAGGTTTTGCTTTCCAAGCATTCACTGCTCTTAGTAGATTGGCCTTGGATATCTATAAAAGACTTAATTTTTTCAAAGTCTAATTTTCTAACAGGGATAAAGATCTTCATTTTGTAAAAGCTGACAGAAAATGAGAACTAATTTTACTCTTAAAGTAGCACTAAGGCACTTAGCTAAGTTTGTGAGTAGTTGGCAGTAGGTTCAAGGCTAGATTGGCATTGATCAGTCTTCTACACTGAAAAAATATTAACCATCATGTATTTTTAATCTCATTTAAAACAATAAATTGGAAGTCTGTGTGAATGTAGAGCATTACTATTTGTCAGAGGTAGGGAAAACAAGGAGGGCATTAATGAATATAATATATTCTAAATGATATGATATTATACAGAATATACAATTGGAAATGTAAAATACAACATAATTTTAAGTAATGTCAAACAATTTATAGAATACTATTCAGAACGATTATCACTATTATTAAAAATGTCTGTTAAAGTAAGTTATTTGTAGTCAAGAAATATCTTATACTATTTTTAAAAATGACAATTTATTCTGGAATTCTTATATTAAATATTAGTTGGCTATTAATTTGTTTTTATTTTCTTCAATTTGCTTTGATTTATCTCTCTGGACACTTAAAGATTGTGACTTACAGAATAATAATTGTATTTTAAAGTCATTGTAACATAGAACAACAAAAGAAAACATTTTTTCTGTTGACTTTTTGAAATCTGTTGTACTTTAGTGAGTCAGAGTTCCACATATTTTTGTAAATTGTTTATGTGAATGAACAATACAGTTTCATAATCTAGAGTAACATTTGCTGAAAATAAGTAATTTTCTGAAGAATTTGACCTTGTGTTTTTCATCATGAAAAAACATGTTTTATACCTTTTATTTTTTAAGAATTATGGTATCAGGAAAATAAGAGAGACTAAAAATACTTGGCTGAGAATAGAGATAGTAAACACCAACATAACCACATAAACTCTTTGTAATATGAAACAAAAGATCTCCTAATAACTTTTCACCTTTTGCATGCACTTGGCTTTTACCCAGTGGTAACCAAAATAGTTACTTTAACAAATAAAACTTTCTGTATAAGCTACTCACCCATTTAGAGAGAGAGAGAGGGGGGGGGTGGGGGAGAGAGAGGAGAGAGAGAGAGAGAGAGAGAGAAAGAGAGAGAGAGAGAGAGAGAGAAAGGGGAGCATAAATACAGTGGAAGTGGCAGAGGCAGAATTCAAATCCACAAAATGACATAAACTTGTTTTAGTGTGGCCAGTATTGTGAACTAGCTTTATTATTCCATCATCTGCAGATTATGCACTTTTCAGTTTATCCAGAGTGTGCTAATAGCATAGGGTGGAGATATATTGGGCACCTCAGTAATTCTGGATGAGCTATTTAATCTTACAAGTTTAAGAAAAGTCCATTTATTTCAGGATACTAAAATAATATGCCTGTGTGTTCTTTAGTCAACTATAATTTATAAAATGTGGATCAGAAAAATATAGCCAAATTACCACGGGTATTCATACTTGCTTGTTTGTGGATACATATATTTTCTTTGACATTTTTTGGTTACTTTAAATATAATTTAAGAAAAAACTTTCCAGTGAAGCAATTTATCCTACTTCCTAGCTTTGATATTTTTAAGCAATTTGAATGGTTAATTGAATGAATGATTTTGTCCTCTGATTATGGAGACCCATATTCTCTCCATAGTATATCTCTTGAAGAATTGTTGGATGAAAGACAACTTGCATGTTGATTAGTCAGAAACAAACTGTCCTCTAAAAAGGATGTAGACATTTTGTATTCCTATGGTAGATCTTCTGAATTTTTATTTCTGGCTCCATACATTCATATAAAGATTGTGGCTAGTACAATAATGATTGCATTCAGAAGTCCTTATAAATTTAGACTGCCATGTGAAAGTACCTGTATCCTTACATCTTGCTTACCCTGAGCATGATCAAGTTTATAAACCTTGCTGATGTGATAGGTAAACAATGCTATTTTATTTCATTATGAGTGATATTTATTTAAGATCAGCTTCAGTGCTTAGTCTGAGAATTCCTTTATATATTTATAGATAAATATCTTTGGAACAAAATATTTTGTTATCTACGCTAGTAATGGCTTGTGTGAATAATAAAATTTTCAAATGCATAAACTAGAAATTTTAAAACATACTGCCATGATGATAGGGATATCTTAGAACTTGACTTTCTCCCTCAGTATATAAAAAATCTAATTCACAACCAGTATATTAGTGCCTAATACTTCATAGCTGTTAAGCTATCAAATGAAACTAAGAACAAGTTAACAGCCTTGAAAACAAATAAAACTTTATTTAAAATAATTAGATATTAGTTGTTGCTTAATGTGAATTAGAGTCTAAGAAATTAAAGAGAGAGTAGATTGGGGATTAATGAAGCCTATCTGGATCATAAATAAACATCATTATTTGTTTAGTAGAATATTACTATAAAAATCATAAATGTTTAAAGAAAAGCATTAGTTCTGTGATGTTTTGTATATTAATATAAATATTCATGAGTAGTGGGTATCAGTTCGGGTTATCTGTGTGAATATAAATTTTCATATAACTGGCCACTTAGTGTTCACTGGATCATGCTTTTGAATATGAATTCTCTAGTATCTCAGACACACTATGGATCTGACGCAGCTCATGAATATTCACACACATGCAACTGATCTTTTTGAAAGTAGTCGCATCCATAAAGATGGAAATCTTGTTAGTTTCCAATAATGAGAACTGCATTAGGATGCTGGTCCCAGAAGTTTCACAATCAACTTGTTTTTATTGTTTTCCTTTTTTGTAAATGATACAAACATTAATATATAAAGACATTTGCTGTTATTTTTCTTGACTAAAGCTTTATTTCTTTTACCTTTAAAAAAGCTTGTGCAGGATGTAACCGTGATTACATTTGATTGGTTTATTTGGTATTGTAACAGAATAGAAGAAAGTTATACAGTATCTCTGTTTCCCCTGTTTAGGCTTGGTCAGAGATTCTCAAATGCAGAGTGGCCCAATCTGTGAATCTGCTGGGAGCCTGATGCATATTTTACATATAAAGACCAGAGGGGGAAAAAACACACACATAAGATTATCTATGTCATCTTTAGGTGCAAAGATAAAACTATATTCTAGACCAACTGAAATTTTAATAACTAGACTTAGGAGGTTATGATCATGAAGGTCCACAATTTTAAATTACATACTATTTTAACCCATGTTATACCCCATATTATAATTGCTTCTCTTTCATTTCAATAAATGGCATACGTTTGTAATGCCTCTCCAAGATCAGTCGGTAGTTATAAATAGGTGACAAAATCAATCACCTGGTCCTTATTGGCACCATGCTTTAATTATTAATTGAACTATCCAGGAAAAACAAAGCTATTATTTATGAAGGCAATGATAAAGTATAAGGTAATTTCTATGTCTAACACTGATATTATCAAGCCTCCAAATAAATTTTTTCTTTATCAAAATACAAGCATTTTTTGTTTTGTATGCACAGTTAATAAGCAATAAGCTATGCCCAGTGTCAAACATTTATTTTTTTTTTAACTTGGGTAACAGGCCAATTTTTATTAGTATCAATAGAATCATCAATAGTTGAGGGTTGTGGTGTTTAAACTATGCCCTTAAGGTATCCTATGGGTTTCTTTAGAACTGCCTGGGAGGATAAAAACGAATACCACCTGATACTCCTGTTTTAGGTGTCACAGTGGGGGTTCTCAACCAGGAGCATAATTTTGCCTCCAAGGGTCATCTAACAAATTTGGAGACATTTTTGCTTGTCACAACTGGGTGTATAGGGTATAGTACTGGTGTCAAGTAAGTAAAGGACAGAGATATTAATAAACATCCCACAGTACACAGGACAGCCCCTGCAACCAAGAATTACCCAGTCCAAAATGTCAATGGGGCCTCTGTCATATAAAATTTTATTTGAATAAAGAATCCCATGGCTAAATCTTTTTGATAACCACTAGATTAGAGTACTTTTATAGGCAAAGCAATGAAAATGTGTGATATTTTGCAAATAAATGGAGACAGATTCAATTTTAAATTTTAACTTTGAATTAATTTATTTTTCCTTTTTTTTTTTTTTTTTTAGCAACAATTGTGTTAAATGAACTCAACTGGACAAGTGCCTTAGATGAAGTTTTCAAAAAAAATCGAGAGGAAGATCCTTCATTGTTGTGGCAGGTCTTTGGCAGTGCCACTGGCCTGGCTCGATATTATCCAGGTAGGTGCTTACTGATTTAATAATTATCAAATGAAATTGTTGGTTCCAACCTCAATGTTTCTTAGGAACACTCTATTACTTTCTCTGATATTGTAAGAAGATGATTATATCTCACTACTTTTATAAGGAAGGGATATTCTTACATGGCTCTATATTGATCAAAATAATATTAAACTAAAATATCTAAGAAGCAATTAGAGTGGTTGGTACCTAGACTGAAACAAGGCTGTAGTGTGACTATGATCAAGTACCTTTAGGTGCATACTTTAGGTACCTTCTGGAAAAGGAGGCTATTATGAATCCTGAAACAATTCAGATATAAGGACCCAACTGCCTATCATGGACCAAGCTGTGAGTCACATTAGACAATTGAAGAGAATGCTGAGAAACTAAAAATATTTAGTTTATTTGGATAAATATTAAAAATACTTCTCTCCAGATTTCATGTGTATGCTTGAAATTTATAACAAAAGTGTTAATGCATTTAAAAAAAATCAGTGGACATGGATTTGTTAAAATGAGTAGAACAAAAAAATGAAATCACAAGGAAAATAAAGCTTTCTTATGTGTCAGATTGGATTATTTCTGAGTGCATCTCAAAGATTTTATACATTCAATGAATATGAAGATATTTTATATTTTAAAATGAAAAAGTTCTTTTGTAATATCCTTTGTTCTTATAAAGGAGAGTAAGGGAAACTACATAGTGACTTCAGTAACAAAAATGAAAAACTAATCCCTAATACATCTTGAGAACCTATTGAAATCTCTTCAAGTGAATCATTTGTAGGTATTTTCAACTTCTTCAACTTCTGGAGCAAGTTGACAAACACAAAATGCATTTTCTTTCTCAATGATTTGACCTGAGTTATGATCTACATGCTAGGTAATTTGGGTGTAAATGGCCACAATATGACTTTCAATATAATATTTTTTCTTGAGACTTGGATGTCTGAAACATATTTAACACATTGAATTATTCAAAATGAAAAGTCAAAGCAGTGAAAAGAGGTAAATAGAAATTAGAAAATATGTAGCTTTGGATTGTAATAGTGAGTAAAGGCATCTGGGCAACATGAGAGTGAATAGTACTCAAATTAGGTACAGACTATATAACTAATGTAATTAATGTTTCAGATTGTAAGGTAAGCAATAATTGTTCATCTGCAGAATCCTGTGCATTTGGAAAGACCAAGTTTGTATTAAGTATGGAAAAAATGAGTTATAATAAAATATTAATGTTAATATCTGGTGTGGAGAAGATATCATCACATAGTTTATAATTATAATAGTGGAATTTCCCCTTATGGAAATATTTTTCACTTTTTAGCATTCTAAAAATACTCTTATGTTTACTTTATTAACATGTCAAATATTATGTATCAGAAGATTTAAAAATTTTAGTATATAAGATAGCATAAAGAAAAAAGCAACACTACTCTTACACATAATAAACCTGATATAATAAACCTTAAAATTATATAAACCTTCCAAATGTAAGTACACTTTAAAACTTAGAAATTAGACACCTGGTATTCTATTCAATAATATACAAATATTAAGAATACATTTATCAACAACACAGCATTATGTAGCTTTTAAGTCTTTAAAATATATTACCTGGCCAGGCACGGTGGCTCAAGTCTGTAATCCCAGCACTTTGGGAGGCAGAGGTGAGGGGATTGCCTGAGCCCGCAGGTTCTAGAACAGTCTAAGCAACTTGGCGAGATCTCATCTCTACAATAAATAAAAAAAATTAGCCAGTGTGGTAGTGGTGCTTGTAGTTCCAACTACTTGGAAGGCTGAGGTGGAAGGATCACCTGAGCCGACACTGGGGTGCTGCACTCCAGCCTGGGTGACCCAGTAAAACTCCAACACAAATATATGTATATATATAACCTTTATCATAACAATAGTCCATATTTGAGCAGTTGGAGAAAAGAAGGAAATGATAATTAAGAGACTATTAGGATAATAATGAGAAACCAAGAGGCCAGTCCACAAGAGAAATTGATGATGCAAGGGAAAAGAGGCAGAAGGTCTACAAGAGAGAAACAGGGAGAGGAGAGAAAAGGAAGAATGCACTCAAAAAGGGGGCAAGAATGTGGGGCTCAAGTGGTGGAAGGACAAGTTGTGTTAGGAATACTTTTCAAAAGTGGCTCCTTTACAAATAGCCCTTAACTTGTAAAATTACTAATAAAACATATTCTATATTTTTTCTTTTGACTTTTAAATGCTAATTTAGGGATGATGACCTTAATTTGTTTAACCCTAATCCTATATTTGCAAATGTGTTGACATCTGCCCACCTCATCTTGGAAAAGATCTTTAGGTGATTAATTTAGCTGAATCCATGTGGTCTTCTCAGAACATTAGCTGTGGTAGTGCCCTGTGCCCACCCACAATACCTAGTTTTTTGGGGTTTTTTTTAGTCTGAGTCTCATTCTTTCACCCAGGCTGGAGTGCAATGGCACTCTCATGGCCACTGCAGGTTCGATATGCCGGGCTCAGGTGATCCTTCCACCTCAGTCTTCCAAGTAGCTGAAACCACCCTGCCCAGCTGATTTTTATTTATTGTAGAAATGAGAACTCACTAAGTTGCTTAGGCTGGTCTTGAACCCCTGAGCTCAGACAATCCTCCGACCTCTGACTCTCCAAGTACTGGGATTACAGGCATGCGCCACTGCGCCCAGCTCACAATACCTAGTTTTTAAACAAGAGTTTGGCAGACAAATTGACTCGCCAAATAACAGCTGAATTCATTTACTGGCTAGAGGAGGTTAAAATAGCTCTGGAATACACTCGATGCAATTTTAGTTTTAGTGCATCTGTTACTGAGTTGCTCTTTACGATGATACAATGGAACCAAGTCTCTTTAGTAGAGACATCAAGACAATGTTATAATTTTAAAAGTGAACCACTATGTTTCTGTTTATACTAAAGACTATATTTTCAACACATTTAACACTTTACCAAGTTTAAAGCCTTTTTAAATGATGTGATTTAACATTTTTTTCAGTAGACCATACTTTTCTGTCTGATTTTACCATTTTGATACAATCCAAAATAATGTAGAACAGCTCATCTCTGCTTACCGCACGTTAAACCAGAGGTCAAAAATAACCTTTAAATATTGTTAATTATTTTAACAATGAATGGAAACAGTATGTATTACTTAATTGAATTTTCACATGTAAGACTTGACCCTCAGGCTAAGATCTCCCTACTAGCTGTGAGAAACTGGGTATGTCTCCTAGTAACCAAGTTTGAAAAACTGGAACACTAATAACTCCTCAGTTTATCCTCTAGGGGTTATTGTGATCAATGAGATAATATGATGAAAAGTACTTTGAAAATATGAAACAGTAGGCATTTTCTATAACAGTGCATGTCAGCTAGAATAATTTTGCCTAAATCCAGCTTTCTCTTCATCTGAGACATGAAAGAAGATAATTGAAGTGACACTCAGTTGACAAGGAAACTGAAATAGAACTGTGGAAAGAGATCTAAACATGACTAAGCTATAATGTCAGGCAGTGACACCACACAGTGGAGTTTCTCGGAAGATATAGATTTTAGTTGATGGCCTTCGTTAGGTCACTTTTCTGAAGGGTTGCCAGACATAATAAAGGATGCCCAATTAAATTTTAATTTCAAAGAAACAATGAGGAATGTTTTTGTATAAGTATGCCTCAAGCAACATGTTGGGCATACTTTTACTTAATAAAAGTATTTGTTTTTTACTGAAAATTAAAACTGAACCGATTGTCCTGTATTTCTTTTTGCTCTGTCTGTCAACTTTATCTTTCCATTTCTACATTTGTAATATGGGGAAGCCAACCTCCCCATTATTTCACAAGATTGTTGTAAGGATAAAATAAAATCTACTTTATTCATCCCAATATAGAAATTGATAATTTTCTTTTTTACATTCTGTAATCTACCCATTTTAAATTTTATTTCTTTTAAAGAATAAGGAACATTTTCATATATTTATTGAAAATAAAATGGTTTGCAGAAGCTAGAATGATCTAGTTCATAATAGAATCTAAAAACTATTCTTGTTCATTAAGATAAGCAGAGCCACACACTATGAAGTAAGCAGTTATATTCTTTTTTCCCAAAAATATTTTACATGTTATGTACCCACAATAGTTTTTTAAAAATTGAGATATTGTATATATTTATTATGTACAACATGATGTTGGCATATCTATACATTATGGAATGGTTAAATTTAGCTAATTAACATAGTATTTATGATAATGAGAGCACTTAACATTCATTCTCTGCATTTTTTAAGAACACTACATATTACTATTCACTGTAGTCACTATATTGCACAAGAAATCTCTTGAATTTATTCCTCCTGCCTAACTTTAGTCATGCATTCTATGACCAACATCTTTCCATTCCACTCTCCCCTAGCCCCACACACAGCAATTATATTCTTGAACCATATAGCCAGCATGTAAATCTCACCTCCACTACTTTGTGCTGGCGAACTTTAGAAAATCCTCACTGACCTCAGCTGTGAATCAAGAAGGATAAAAATGCTCAAATTGTAGAATTGTTAAGATAATGTAAAGTGTTAATTATGTTTTTTTTAAATTATATTTCCAGGTATAGGGTAGAGTTAGGAAACCCTTATGATTTTCATTCATGATTATTTAAAATACTTGGAAACTCTGGCTCCCAATAAGTTCTCCAGAGCTGATATAATATAAAGGCATTTCTCCAGTATTGCTTCTGAAAAGCAGATTGTTTGGTAATTAGTGGAGATTTGAAGTCTAACATCTGTCCTTGGACTGAACATAAGCCTGCTTTCTAATTTTGTTTTTGTGTACAAACATAAGCTATGAAAATAATTGCTATCTGCCCCTTTTCTTCTCCCATTGCGTTTATTTTTGTTCCTTCTTTTCCTGTTTTACCTCCTTTTTTTCTCTTTTTCCTCTCCAACTTGAATGTTAAGTAGACTGTATGTTATGATAAAAGGAACATTATACTGTGAGGAGTTCTTGGTTCATACAAAAACTGCCATCAGCATCATTTTGTACTTTGGTAGAGTCATGTTATATCTCTACCAAATTAGAGATGTACCTGTTTCTTCACCAGTAACTGGGGATGATGGAACAAAATAATTGCCAGAGCAGGCTCTAACTTTTTCTGCTTATAGCCTGCTGTGGCATTTGCTACATCAACATTCTTTATTTTGCAGGACTTGTGCTAGTCAATCAAAGAGGTTATAGAGTAGATAAATCTGAAATCTGTATCTAAAGCCATCTTCATTGAATGTGTGCATGTTGGAAAATCAGTTTAACTTATGAGTTATTTTCTTTAGAAGCTTAATTATTTATATAAATTAACTTTAAAGCTGTTAACAGTGCTTTGGATAGCTGTTAATTTCATGAATTCTTACACATCATAAAAACTGTAGTTACAAACTACTCATTTCACCTATTAGTGTCTCCTGAAATTGTCCCAATTACTTCAGTAATTGGGATCATAATTAGGAATCAGTGGCTCATTGAAATGCCAATGTAGGCAGCACTTATTCTTTTTAAGCAATTGGTTGCATTTATTAAAAAAAAGAAAAGAAAAAACCAAAAATCTGCCTTATTTCCATATGACATTTATTTAATGTTTTATTAATTATTTGTTCTTTTTCTGCCCTAACTCATTTATTCATTTGAAAACCATGAGACTAGAAAAAGGGATATAATATATGTTGAGATAGTGTAAAATAGACCTTTAGGAGATAACTTCTTGTTGTATATCTGTGTGATTTTGTGAGGATAAAATGCAAAAGTATATAGAGTGACATATTTTTCTGTGTGGGTAGTCAATTGTTCTTAAATTGTGTAACTTTTTTTGAAAAATAGTTTAAGATCATTTTAAACACACAATAACAGATGACAAGGTTGTTCAAAGAATACTTTTTAGTTTAGTCATAAAAGAAGCATTTGATAGATTTTTAGTCAATTACTAGAAAATGGAATAGCAGTGGAGTGTCAACGGTATTTATAGAGGTACTGTTTTCAGCACTTAATTATCTTTTTAAAAAATCTCTGCTTTTTATTTACTTTGATATTTGTGAATGGACCCATAGTTTAACTATAAATATATTTAATACATTTTTATCATTATATAATAAAACAGACTTTAAAATGAAGTGTTTATTACATTTATATGTTAGTGATTATTAAAGTTCAGTGTATTTGTTAGGACTTTTTTTTACCAGTTACAGAAAATCCAAAATAATTGTGATTTTAGCACTGGGGAAGTTTGATTTTTACTGAAGTCAATTAGAGTTACATAGACTGGGACAGGTAGGGAAGCTACATAAGTAAGAGGTCCACACTCTGATTTCATTTCTCTGTCATTCTGTAAGTTTATTCTCTACCACAAGGTTGAACATTATTACTTGTGCTCTTTCTTAAGGGACAAAGAATGATATCTATCCTTCCTCCTTTTAAGAGAACTTCCTGAAAGTCACAGAAAGTATTTCCTTTGATTTGATAATGACCATGATTTAGTAGTCTAGTGGACACAGTTCAAGATGGCCATGTACCCAGGTAAAAATCAGGGACTGAGCCGGGCTCGGTGGCTCAGCCTGTAATCCTGCGCCTCGGGAGGCTGAGATGAGTGGATTGCCTGAGCCCGCGGGTTCGAGAGCCATCTGGGCAACTTGGTGAGACCTCATCTCTACAATAAAACAGGTAGTTCCGGCTACCTGGAAGGCTGAGGCGGAAGGATCGCTGGAGCCCAGCAAGTCGAGGCTGCGGTGGCCGGGAGCAGCCACTGCATTCCAGTATGGGCGACAGAATGAGACTCCAACAACAAAAAAAGCAGGGGCTAAGTAAGAAGGGAAGAAGAGATATTGGAGAACAAAGAGCACCTCTGCTGTGGTTACTATTTGCATATCTGTGTTGTAAACTTACATGTTGCTTCTACCTTCCAGAAAATTTAAATCTGGTTAGAGAGTCAAAACTTACACATCTAAATTAAGTACAACTTACATTTAAATTGTAATACAAATATTAAATTATTAAATGCCAAATAACTTAGACTGTAGCAATAGATTTGCTGTAGAAGTTTTGAAAAAGAAAAGGTAATTATGGATTAACATCAATGGCAATTATGGATTAGTCAGTCAATTTCAAACTATAGACTGAAAATCAAGTCAATGAAGAAGAAAAAGCAAAATCTTTCTGGAAGGAAGAAAGGCTCAAAGTAAAAATAACAGAAGATGAACAAGTACTGTTAGAAGACTAGTGAGCTCAGTTGATCTAATAGTTTTATTACAGAAGAAGAATAATATCAGCTCAAAAGGTTTATTAGTGGTGGTTTGGGATTTAATGTGTAGGCAAAATACATAAACATTTTGGGTATAAGAATACTATGATTAAAGCAGTGTCTATTCTGATTAGAAGGATAAAGACTTAAGGAAGCTTGACCAGAAGTTATACTGTCATGATTGATGGTCAGATGTGGGGTTTTAAAGATCTGAACAAGAGACCAAATAGGAATTAACAAAGAAAAATCCTTTGAAAAGATAAGGATGTGAGAGATTTTATTTAAAAACATAAATTTAATGACCGACATAGAGTTTAATTGACTCTCATTTTCAGTTCGAGTTGATATGAGAATGTTGGGGCTGTTTACCAAAATTAAATACCAAAAGTATTTTTATTTTGGGAGTAAAGTGATGAGATTAATTTAGAACAGGCTTGAGGTATTGACAGAAGGGTGCAAATAGTTCTGTTTACACTCAAGCACTGGGTTTATATTCTAATTATATTATTTGCTTTGCTTTATACTATCCACCTGTTGTCATACGGAAGACATATCTTATGCATATACAAAACAATGACATGCTATTTTAAAGTTCTCACACAATCCTGATTTACAGAGGTCATTCTGTAGCTTCAATTTTGTTGCCTTCTGTATAACTTCATCTTTTACCTGAATCCTATTTTTCATAGATAAGGGTTATAATAATTGTCTTTTTTTACGATCCGCTATGGATTTAGTAATACTTAAGTTGACTAAATGATTTTACAGGCTAGAGTAGTTAAGCAGGATGCTAACATGAAAATAAGACCCATTTGTAATTTGACTGAGAATAACACCATATCCAAAATATGTAAATAAATATTGCTAAAATCTTTAAGTGTTTTCAGTTTCTAAGACATATCTCTCATTCTGTTTCTATTTTATTTATTTATTTATTTTTAATTTTAATTATTATTTTTTTTTTTGAGTTGGAGTCTCACTCCATCTCCCAGACTGGAGTGCAGTGGCCGCTCCCAGCCACCTCAGCCTCGACCTGCTGGGCTCCGGCGATCCTACCGCCTCAGCCTTCCAAGTAGCTGGAACTACAGGCGCACGCTACCATGCCCGGCTAATTTTTGATTTATTGTAGAGATGAGGTCTCACCAAGTTGCCCAGGCGGGTCTCTTACCCACGGGCTCAGGCAATTCATTCACCTCAGCCTCCCAAAGCGTGGGATTACAGGCTGAGCCACCGAGCCCGGCTGCTATTTTCTTTATATGTTACTACATTTCCATACCTTATGTCATTCATTTTTAGATAAATAAAACATCTTTGCTGTGTAATTCATTTTATGTTCAATATAGTTAATTATGAAAAATTGAAACTTTTAAAATAAACAACTCAGATGTCTTAAGCACTTTCTCAAGTACACTAAATGTAAACTTTAAAGAAACATCATTATCAACAACATCTAAGATTTATTGGCTTATAAAACCAGGAAACTTATTCCTATAGAATCTCTGGGTTTTTTTGTTTCGTTTTGTTTTTTTATTTTGTTTTTTAGATACATGTCATTATTGTTATCCAGTTGGATTTATTTGCTTACAGGAATAGGAAACTTCTTTGTCAGAGTTTACTTTTTCCATTATGTAACATATATCTAACATTATTTCCCAGTAAATCCTCCCAGTCATTAGCTCGTAGAATTTACTGTGTTCACATTTATTTCTGAGTCACCTAATGACTACATATGGGTCATGTAGATGATGGAATCTTTGTGTACCATTTACTTTATTGAATATTCCACTTAACCACACAACTTGTCCTTATTATCTGCTACTCCTGCTGACAGACAAATATCCTTTTATGTTAAGTGAAAATGTTTCACATGCATTATCTAGTATCTGCCAAATTACCAGCAAACCACTTTGTAATAAGGGCTTTTATTTTTAAAATGATGATGATTTATCCTTGGCTATAATACCATGTGTCTGTATATGAGTTTCTGCCACTTGTTTATCTATAAGAAATTAGAGAAAACTTCTGGAAGTATTACAGTGGAGTTATCAGAGTCACTCTTCAGCCAATACAGTGACCTCATCTGAACATCCTGGATATCGAATCTCATTGCTCAGAAACAATTAAAATTTCAACTTATTTGATTAAATCAATATATCGAGTCTGGGTGAAGGAGGAAGACTGATAAGAACAAGACAGAACTCCTATTTCTGAAGAAACTGAGGTGTCCTGGGGATCCTAATACCAGTAAGAGATATTTTTTTCTCTGAAAGACCCCACAGTTGGGTAAGACAGAAAACTTATAAACAAAGTTAATTGCAATGCAGAAAGAGAGTAATCTAATTTTTTTTAAAGTGAGCTAGAGTACAGCTTAAATGATCAGCTCTATGGTGAAATTATACAAGCCGGCATTGCCCAGTTGATGACATCTGACTCTCTTACTGTTTCACTCAGATCATCCACAGATTCTAATTCAATCCACACCTCCAATTTTATCTCTCAATACACAGTTCTATCTTCATTGTTTACCCCACATTGTTTTTTTTTTCCTCCTTTTGTTTAATTTTTATTATGTGTTCTACAAATCTGCCTTTTTTTAATGTCTCTATATGCTTTGTTTCTAGAGCTCACCTTTGGTCACATGCATTTTATTTATCATTCAAAATAGAATGCAAACTCCACTTACAGCCTTTTCTCAGAGCAATCTTGGTTTTTTGGGGGGTTTTTTTTGTTTTACCTATTTACAACAGCTATTAAATCTTATCTTCTTTCAAAATTTATTTTACTTTCACCTTTTCAAAAACTACTGCAGACTGGGTGTGGTGGCTCATGCCTATAGTCTCAGCACTTTGGGAGGCTGATGTAAGAGGATTGCTTGAGCCCAGGAGTTAGAGATCAGACTAGGCAACTTAGTGAGAATTTGTCTATAAAAAAATTTTAAAATTAACAGGTATGGTGGTGCTTGCCTATAGTCCCATCTGCTCAGGAGGCTGAGGTAGAAGGATTGCCTGAGCCCAGGAAATAGAGGCTGTGATGAGCTGTGATTATGCCACTGCACTGCAGCCTGGTCGATAGAGTGAGACCCCCAACTCAAAAGAAATGAAAAAAAATATTGCAGCATTGTATGCAACTGCAAGTAGAGATAGCTTGTTACATATTTGTATACCCCCTTGCATCTATCACAGTTCCTTGCATATAGTGGATAATAGGTTTTTATTAAATTAAGCTGGATAAACAAGTCAAGATCATAGATGGCAGAACTGAAAGAAAATACTGGAGTGGAATTTCAGAGAATTCAGTTTCAAAATAAAATGAGATAAGGAGAACAAGCAGTTGGAAAATATTAAGGAACTTGGAGTTGCTATTTTGTAGGTGCCTATCTGTACACCTTAGCCATCTCGTCCTCTTACCCATTCTGGCATTCTCAATGGAGTCTCTGGGGTAATATTGTGAAGTCAGTTTTTAGATTCCTGGAACACTTTATTGACTGTGGAACAACAACCTCCATCACGGGGTTGCAACTGGATGGGAAAATAGTATGATGTCCAAGCATTGTCATAGGAATATGCTTTTAAGTGGTTAAAATCGAAGCATATCTTATAAATATCTACTGTTTTAAAAAATCTACAATCTTTAACATGTAGTTTCAATGACTCAATGATGCTGTTTTCAAATACCTATATATGGAATGCCTATTTGTGTCAACTGTGGTTCTAAGTGTTAATGTGTAAAACTCATTGAATCTAAGCTGTAATTCTACAAATCGAGATTACTAGTCCCATTTTACTGAAAAAGGTTAAATAATTTATCCAAAATCATGCATCCAGTGAAAAATCTAAGTATACCAGCTCCAAAACTCAATGCTTTGAAGTTCCACACTAGTCTACATCCAACCAGAGAAGACAATTTTGAAGAAGCAACAGAGCATACATTCTTCATATCAGCATTTACCCACTTGGAATGAGTGCCTTCAGTTCTGCTCACATTCGGTCTACTAGAATTTTTCACAGCACCATGTTGTGCCTAGAGAAACTGAGAGGTATTGTTTGTGGAAGGACAGTCCTGAGGGGTACTCTTTCTAGAAGGAAGAAGGAGGAAATGTATTTTAAGCCTTGTTATAATCTGTTCCTCTGGCACTTCACAGATTTGTGCATACCATTTTTCCACTCATTGAATACACTCACTTCCTCCCCATGGCTAATCCAAAGTCCTAGCAAATTAGTACATTCAGCTCAGAATCCAGGTTCTCTGGGTCATATATAATTCTATCAGGTAGGATTTTTTCTAATTTAAGTATTTATAAGACAGCAGAATAGCAGTGATTTTCTTCACCCTATTTTCATTGCTGCCCAAACATGTAATATACAGTGGTCACATCTGCTGGATAAGTACAATAATAAATTCCATTTGGGAAAAGAGTGAGAAATACAAGACAACCACTGATCCATGGTACTCATCACATTCTATTAGACAGGAAGTACAAAGACCTCCTACCCTTGCAAAAGTTAAAGTCCATCTGACTACTGGTTGTGTTCTGTGGGAATAACTCTCTTGTTTATGACACTTTCTGACACATTTGAAGGGCTGTGCTTGGGGCTAAACAGCTTGTATAGCTTATTGTTACTGGCACAGGTTTAGAGCCCCAAAGTTGCTTCAGGGATGAAACAATTACATTTCTGCAGATTAGGTTTGTGGTTTCTTTAGTAACACAAACAACAATGCCCAGTTGGCTTCTAGTTATTTCTTCCAGTCCTAAAATTTAGTCAATAAATTATTCTAAATTCTGACATCTTTTATTAGGTCCTGAATTTAGCTCATCCTCATCTCCCTCATCTCAATGGTGGCTTACTTGAAGATTTTGCTGAGTACAGAAATTTTGATGTTACAATAACTAGTGGACACTATTCATTTTTAACTTGTCCATGTTACCTGTGGCAGAGGTTGTTAGCTTCCCACTTAAGTTCTATCCTCCCATTCCATTGTGAAGTTTTCTTTTGGAAAAACTGCTTAGCCAGGGACTACATTTCTCAGACCTTCTTTGTGTCTGTGTATGACTATATGACTAGTTCCCACTGATAGAAAATAAGTGAAAGTAATGTGTGTCACTTCAAGGCTGAGGTTATGACTTGAGTGTGCCCTCTCCATACTTCCTCCCTCCATCTAGCAGCTATTAGCCCAATCATTGTGCTGGATGACCTTGAAAGCCAAGTTTTGAGAAGGCAAAGTCTCAGCTCCTTCCCCATTACTAATAATACCTCACTTTGTCTGTTATTTGAGTAAGAAATAACTTCACTCTGCCAAGACACAGAGTTTTGAGATTTTTCATTAAGACATTTTATGTCACTGGGACTTTCTGTATTTTGAGTATTTCCCAGGTTAAAATTTTTGTTGCAGAGCAGATTAAGTCTGAAGAGGCCAGCTATTTGACACATTGGTATGGGTGCATAATCCACATTCTTTTAATGAGACTCACATACCTTGAACCTAGATGTGGGAGCCATGGTGAAAATTAGGTAACGTGAATGATAGTAGTTGAGCATAACACTGAGATTTCTGGAAATTTTGTGAGCTGTGTAATACACATTCAATGAATTAATTCCTAGTTGATTATTGTGGCTTACAGTTCAGAGCCATGACTAATATTCTAGAGACAATGATTGAGACAAGCCTAAAATAATGATCTACCAATTAGATGTAGGCAAAGTACCAGGAGTGACTTTTTTTTTTTTTTTTGAGTTGGAGTCTCACTTTGTCACCCAGATCGGAGTGCAGTGGCCGCTTCCAGCCACTGAAGCCTCGATCTGCTGGGCTCCGGTGATCCTTCCGCCTCAGCCTTCCAAGTAGCTGGAACTACAGGCATGCGCTACCATGCCCGGCTAATTTTTGATTTATTGTAGAGATGAGGTCTCACCAAGTTGCCCAGGCGGGTCTCAAACCCACTGGGCTCAGGCAATCCACTCACCTCAGCCTCCCAAAGCATGGGATTACAGGTTGAGCCACCAAGATCGGCTCAGGGTGACTTTTAAAGGCATTTTTGAGTGTATGAAATTTACTTCTTAAAATTTTCATGAGCTCAAAAGTGCAAAACTTTTTAGAATTAGAAAAATTTATTTGAACTTGTTAATTGGAAATACAATCAGCTGTCATTTGAAATGGTGTGCTACCAAAAGAATCAGTTCTCAGTGCATCATTATTTGCTTTATTTCCTAGCAGCTGAAATGAAAAACTGGTTCTTTTCTATTATTTTTAGACCATATTAGCTAGAAAATGACTCTAAAGCCTGCGTACTTTCTCAATAATATGTCTCTTATCACATATTTCAGTATTCTGAGTTAACGTATAAGTAAACATCAGTTTAAATCAGCGATTTGATAACCGCTATCGCACAGCCTGTGTGTCATGTGAAGTAGAACAGTAGTCTCGTAGATTTAAGAAAAGATCTACAGTTCTTTTTTTTTTTTTTTTTTTGATCAGAGAAAGACATTATCATAGATGATCATTGTCACCTTTAATGATGGCATTCAGAAATGAGATGCCCACATTGTAAGCTGCCATTTCCTCTCCTCTTTCCTGTCATCTCAAAATCATATTGACAAGCTAAAGGGACATCTAAAATGAATAACATTTTATTTTTCACAGGGATCTTAGAAGCTCTAGTTTCCTCTCAAAACATTTAGCTTTCACAATGCCTGGTTATGAAACGGATTATTTCAGGGGATTACAATGTATGTTATTATCCTTTTTACTATTTAATTTTCCATAATTCTGAGCCTATATAAATATTATTCCACTTAAATGCCACAATGAAATTTTACAAGTTAATTAGGAATCTCATTGAAAAAAATCATATCGTTTATTTTTACCACAATATTGATAGCTTAATTTGTTATAATCAAGGGATATTACCTAATAGTAAATATCTCAGAAAAATTCTCAGAGATTATTCATATTTTTAAATATAAGTGATCTAAGATTATAAGCAATTGCAACTGCTATTGCATTGGTAGATGTAATTAATCTCACTTGTCATTTCCTCTGTATATTTGTACCAATCTTGGTCCAATCAGGAGAAAGAAAAAAACACAGTATTTTGAACAGGGAGAGTTTATTATTTTAATAAAAAAGTATTAGCTATAATAGGGATTAAAGTAATGGAGAGTTGGCTAGAAAAACTGAGAACTAAGTAATAGATGAATATACAATATGGCATTATATAATCTAATATATAACAACTAACCATAGGGCTGAGATGCAGTGCCCAAGAGAAGGGCTTCTAATCCCCCAATATCCCTGGGCTGAGATCCAGACCTTCTTATAGAGGACATGGTCATAGCCAGCCAAAGCAGAGAAGTCATCATGATGCCACATTCCTGGGATGTGCTGGAAATGCACTCTTTGGGATTCCACGTGTCTCATTGGAAGCTCTCCACTACAGAATTGCCCAGGGGGTACTGCTGGTACAGGCAGCAGAGAATTTGAGAGCTCTCCAGGAGCCCAGGTCTGTTGAAGCTACCCATGCTTCAGGAGCATGGGGAAACTGTGGGAAAAATGCAGCATTGTGGGAGTTGAGTTTTGGAGAATTCACAGGCACTGCAGGAGGCAAACCCCCGCCTGTGAGCAAACTAACCAGAATCAGGAGACAAAAATCACTTTTCTCATTTAAAGTCTGTCTTGCATCATCTGCTGACAAAGCTTGAAATGGTGCCAGCTGGTTAAGTATTTATAGGGCCCAGATTTGTTTTCATAGAGCAAGGTAGAAGGATTCATCTGGAGTGAGAGGCAATAAATGTATAAACCAGCACAACATGGTACTGAACATAGGATATAATTTCTTTAGATTTTTAGGCATTTCTAAGACCTTAACATGGAGAGTCAGATATTATAGAGAAATAGTTGAAAGAGAACTGATGTGTCTGTAGCATGCTTGCTTAATTCTAGTGCAACTACAAGAAGATAAAAACAAAAAGAGGGGTTATTTTATAACACTGGCTCTCATTTCTGCAAATGCAAATTGAAAGAATTAAAGTAAATTTACCATTTCAATTACATTGACTTTGTCAGTAAATGGTTGTTGGGAGAGTGCTATATTTAAACTTACTGTTTTATGTAAATGTGTTTAGTCATTTAGAATGAATAAATCATTTTGTAATATAGCAACTAATAAGAAAGAAATCTCACAATCAAGGAAGATTTTAGTTGTATATATTTTTTGACATATCCCAATTCACCAAATTATCTTAGCTGACAAATAAACCTGATTCTCAGAAAAATTCTTCATAATTTCTGTAGCTTCTCAATTTTATAAAAGTACAAATGGATTTGGGGGCATAAATCATATAAATTGAGAATTTTCCCAAGAGTCATATGTCTATGCATGTTCAAGAAGAGGGACTTCTGTAGCATAAAATTATCATCCAACTCATCAGCATTTATTTTTCTTCATTGGGTCTAAGGTATGTATGTAAAACTTTGTAAAGCATTTTCATTAGAGTAATTGAGGATTTAATTAGAACAAGTATAAATTAATTACATTTAAAATCAATACAGTTAGACTAAAGTTATTTTCTGATTATTGCAAAATGATAAAGACTGTGAAGCTTACACAAGTTTGTTAAATCTGTACTTGAATTACTTCAGATCAAACAAAGTTAAAGAAAACAGCTTACTATGGTATTATTCTAGTTATAGTTTAACCTTTAAATTATAATTTAACAGGATTGGCTATTGTTAAATAAATTAATATGAAGGTTAAAAATTGCTACTCTATGGTAACAGTTCAAGAAAAATAACAGTATTATATAGACCAAAATAGTAAGTCATTGAATGAAAATACAAAGAGCAAATAATAGAAAGCACAGTTTCCTTTAGTGGCACATAAATTTTCTGTCAAGGTAAATTTTCTGTTATTGGAGAGGAAATAAAATGTATAACCTTTGGACACCTGGTAAAAGTGTAGAGGTTTTCTTTGTCTCATTTATATGTCTAAAAGTTTTGCATTATTTCTGAAATACTTCTGTTGGTGTTATTTTGCACTTCTGTGTTGTTTTCCACATTAAAAATAAAAAGAATATATTGAGGGCATAAAAAATGTATCCCCCATTTGAACATTGTTATAGATAAGTAGAAATATGTGTCTGTAATGTTTTGTGATTTTTTTCTTTTATATTATTTTTATAAAGCATAATTACAATTTTTAAGTTGGTTTTTCTTTTCTTTCTTTCCTTTTTTTTTAGCTTCACCATGGGTTGATAATAGTAGAACTCCAAACAAGATTGACCTTTATGATGTACGCAGAAGACCATGGTAAGAATTTTTTAGCTAGCCATGGAAAGATGAAATAGACAAAAGAATGTTATATATATATTTTTAAATGTTGGAGGAAATCTTTTCATTTTTCAGATAAATATTATCTATCTGTGTATTTAAAGTGGTATGATTTTTAAAATTAGTAAATAAACTTACAGGCAAATGAAAATGATTTTAACTGGGTAATGCTGATTAATATTGAACTAACTTATCACATTCATTACAAATGGACTACTTTAAGTTTTACATTCAATCTCAGCACTCTTTTAGCTGGTGGGGATTTCTACTGAAAGGTTCCCAGATTGCTTGGAGTAGAGCTCTAACAGAGAGATGAGATAGATTAGGAGATAGTTTGCCTCTGGCAGTGAACTAATGAGAACTGGCCCCAAGGTAAGAGCTGCCCCTAGTTATATTCATATAGCTTAGGCTTTATTTTTTTCCAGAAAGAAGTTTTATTTGTTCCTTACTACTAAAGCAACTTATTCTCCGAATATAAAACTCAAAAAATACCAATAATCCATAATTGAATTCACTGGGAAATAACTTAAATTTTTAAGGTTTTTTGTTACTATTAACTGTACTTTATTTGCGTTTAAAAATTCATTTAACGTGTGGATATACCTTTTTTAAAAAACAAGTTCACATTATATACAACATAGTGCTTTGTACCCCTCACTTTTCATGTCAATAGCTTGGAGTACATATTCATGAGAAGAGACACATACCATCATTTAAGAGAAGACGATAGTAACTTACTTACAAAATCCCCTATTATTGGACATTTAGGTTATTTCTAACTTTTTGCTACAATTCAGACAAATTTCAGGAAGCATAATGTTTGATTCAAAGGACAAGTATTTAATGCTTTTAAATGCCCAGTTAAACATCCCAGTAGCAATTTACATCAGCACCAATCATGTATAATAGTGACAAATGTTACTAATGTACATAGTATTTGTGTTAATATTTCTCCAATGTGTCCCTGTGGAGCCATGGGGTTGTTGAGTGGAGACAAAGACTACTATATCATATGGTTTGGATTCAGGAATTGTTTTGGGGGGAACTTGAAAGCTAGATGTCAAGAATAAAAGACAGACAGCATCCTGTCCTCTCATGTTCCCATTGAGAGGAATACCAGGACCAATGTTAAAATGCTAGGCATGAACTAGATTTGCCTTCCATGAAGATATCTGCAACTCTGCCACTTTACCTCCTTATAGAGAAACAACCATGGGGGCAGGTTACAAACTCTAACTGCTTCATCAACCCATGTATCTAACTGTGCTGAGTGTTGCTAAAAACTAATTGGAAAGCTCTCTGGCAGACTCCTGAGAAGTTAGATTTAGAGTATTGGACAAAGAGGCCTCAGATATAAGTAGAAAGTTGAGTTCAGTAACAGTCCTTCCTGTTCGAGAAGGAAGGTCCCCTGCTTCCCCTCAGTCTGTGGCCAGACAACTTGAGCTGTATGCGTCTTTCACCTGATATCAAGTTTATCTCTCTCCACGATCACTGATCCACCTGCACAAAACTCTCCTTAGAGACTCTTTAAAATGCAGACATTCTGATTCTGTAGGGTTGAATTTGGGAACCAACACTTTGAATGGACTTCTACAGGTGATTCTTAGACACTTTAGTTGAGAGTTACCACTTGAATTTTGATAAAAACAACACATATTGCACTATTTTATATTACTTTATTGACCACTTATATTTCTTTTTGTTGATGCTGCTTTTTCACATTCATAGACCACTTATCTATTTTTCTGATTTTTTTGCATTTAAAAATATGACAATCTTTTATTCATTAGAATGACTTATAAAATGTCAATAGTTTGCCTTCAGGAAATTTTCTTTTTTTCTCTCCCTTTTTTTTCCAGAAAAAAGTGTCTTTCCCAAAGTTTATTTCTTGCTGGCATTCAAATACATCTGTTTATCTGTTGTAATAAATATCCAAAAACTATACTTACAATATCATGCCTCTAGACTTTTTTTTTTTTGAGTTGGAGTCTCACTCTATTGCCCAGGCTGGAGTACAGTGGCACACTCACAGTCACTGCAGCTATGATCTGCTGGTCTCAGGTGATCCTTCCTCCTCAGCCTTCCAAGTAACTGGAACTACAGGCATGTGCCACCATATCCAGCTAATTTTTTTGTTTATTGTAGAGATGAGGTGTTACCAAGTTGCCCAGGCTGGTCTCGAACACATGGCCTCAGGCAATCCTCTCACCTTGTTCCCCCAAAATGCTGGGATTATAGGAATGAGTACCGCATATGGCCTAGACAGATTTAATGTTATACTGGATATAACTTTTTTCAAGCTGACATCGCAAATTGTGAATATAAGACTGTTGTCCACTTACATAGAATGGAAGTGGGTTTTTGCTTGGAAGAAACTTATCTCAGAGACCAGTATTGATATATATATCTTCAACAAATATCAATGTTTGCTATTTTACAAGACAAAAACATTTATATGATATTTATTTCAGGTACATTCAAGGAGCTGCATCTCCTAAAGACATGCTCATTCTGGTTGATGTGTGAGTAGTTAAATATTATACATTTTATATATTGATAATATAGTAGGATCTGTAGTATCAGTAATATATCGGGACAAAGAAATGTTTGCTAGATTAGAAAAAAACCAAAGAATAATAATGATGACTTTTCTTTTTTCAGGCAAAGAAGTCATACGAAGGCAATAACAAAACAAACAAAAATTCTTTAATTAAAAATGAGTAGACTCTGTATCAGAATAGAACATTATGGCATGGCCTAAAGTCTGAGCATTTGAAAATTATTTATTTGCTTCCAATTTTTGCTTAATGTTTTGAACAATATTAAAGTACATAGTTGTTAAAGTTCCTGCTTTAAAAAAAAATGGCATCATTTAGTTGGTACTTAGTCACTAATTATTTAATTAACTTTCAAAGATTTGGTCACAAAATATATAAATATTAAATGTCAATTCTGGGACATTCTCAAAGGATATGGTGATATATAAGAAAGAATTCCAGGAGTTTTTTAATTGGTCAGTTATTTAATATTTGCTTCAAGTTGAGATAAATGTGTTTGTGTGTGTGTGTGTGCATGTATATGTTTTTTGAAGATGTAAATGTAGAACATTGAAATATTATAGTCTCCTATGGAGATTTACTTTTTAAGGATAATATAAAGGAATTAAAAACATGAAGTGTAAAATGCTTAGATTTTTTTCCCTGAGAGAAAAAAAAATTCTCTGTCTCACTGGGAGAAACACAATCTAGTAATTTGTAGACAACTAGATCCATATCACAGGCAGCTATCAGCATTTGGATTTTTCTTCCATTTTGACCTGAAATAAATGAATTCAATTTAGTTGTCCAAAGCCTTGTGACCCAGCCTGAGGAAAAGAATATAAATGAATTCTACAAATGTAACTTACAATTAATACTTATTTTATTTGTTAAAATGCATTTATGCCTGTTGGATGTATGATAATATCCAGAAATAATTTTCTATGTTAAAATCTGTGAAAGACAGATGCATATCCCAAAATTGACATTGTATATGAAATTGAAATATCATTTAAAAAATTGTTTCAACAGAAATGTATTGAGGTTCACCTACATGCAATAACGTACCATAGAATCAAAGATGATTAAGACCAGTCCCTGATCTCAGACAATTCAAATGTATTAGGTAATCTATACTACATTAACAAATAACTGAAATAACTGTAAAAAGTGATAAAGACAATTCAAATGTACTAGGTAATCTATACTACATTAACAAATAACTAAAATAACTGTAAAAAGTGATAAAGAATGACATAGCATTAAAGGAATCCTTAAAAGAGATAGCGATTTGATTTAAGGTGTCAGGATATCATTAAGGCGATAAAACTGGGATTGAATCCTCATGGCTCCAATTTTACAAGGAAGGTATAGGAGGGAAGAGGAAAGAGTGGAATTTCAGGTAGAAGAATTGTCAGAAGTGGAGTGGCACTGGTGAGGGGACAGGGGAACTTTATGGAGTGAGTAGAGGAAGGAGAGAGAGAAAGATGCTAAAAACAGAGGCACGTTATGAAAGGATTAGAATGCAGGGCTTAGGAGATTGCTGGATATTTAGTAAGGAACTATCAGCTATTAAAAGTATTAGACCAGGATGTGTTTCCAGAATTTTCACCTGTTGGCACGTGGAGGAGACTAAGAGTTGGTTGGAGTGGACTGTTACTCCAGCTCAACATCTTCATGTAAGGAAGACTGAGCAAGGATGGAGAGGAGACCACTGTCTTGGAAACACTGAAGGCGAATGAGTTCCCTTATTCAGGAGGGTGACTGAATGGGTAGGAAGGCTGCAAGGGAGGAACACATTGGATGACTGAGACATAACCTGCTTGGTATCAAGAACATAAATAAGAATGAAAAATATGTTTGGGAGTAAATGGTCATGTTGTGCACTGAGTCATAGTTGTTTAGCAGACAGCTAGAAGTTTCAAACTGGGAAAATATTGGGAGCTAAAGACGTAGAAGTGAAAGTTAGTTGCCTAAAGATGGGCTCTGCATGTAGGTGAGAAGGTCACTGAGTATCATACAATATGTAGAGAGAAAAAAAAAGAATATTAAGCCCTGGGAGATTTGTGCCTTAGGGTACAGAACAAGGCATTTTGTCTATAAATCTGTTTTTATAATTATATGAATTTATAGTCATTGTTTTAATGAAGTCAAACAATGGTCTACCTAGAGCAATGACTATATCTATTCATCTCTCTGTTCCTCTCTTCTAACTTGGCTAACAGAGCAAGTATTTAATACATATTTCTCGAATGAGTGAATTTGTCATCAGTATCTATGTTATTTAAAAAGTGTCATTCAGAGCCGGGCTCGGTGGCTCAGCCTGTAATCCCGCGCCTTTGGGAGGCTGAGGTG